>NC_057947.1:5259684-5327184 GCF_018555375.3 Anguilla rostrata
CTCTCCCTCTCTCGTCGATCTCTCTCTCGTCCTCCGTCCCTCTCTCCTCTCCTCTCGCTCTCCCCTCTCCTCTCTCTCCGCCTCGTCTCCCCCCTCCTCTCTTCTCGTCCCTCTCTCTCTCCTTCGGGGAGAGGCTTGGAGCAGTCTGTTTGCGGTCTCTCAGACGGGCCGGTGGTGAAGAGGGTTCGGCTGCTCTGTGGCTGCGGCAGCAGCCGCCGCGCACAAGCGGCCTCTGTGTGTGTCCGCGCTTCCTTATCGTTTCCACGGAGATAACGGCCACCCCGCGGGCCTCCTCTGCAGCCCGCCGACAGGTGGGGCGCCTTGTCACCACGGTAGCGCTGGGTCTCTCTCTCAGCCAGTCGGGTCTCTGTCCAGCTGGGCTGGACCGCACTGCCCCTTGTTCTGATTGGCTGAGATTGGCTCCTCCCCACCAGCTGATACTCTGTGCTGGGGCAATGGCCTCTAGGCTGGATTTTTTTCTTTGTTTACAAGAAGAAGAATCTTCAACCTTGTTGAGGGCTTTTTAACTCGCTGTGACTGACTGACACATTCAGCTTACTCTAAAACGCTCTGGCAGAGTGAGCAGCTCCCATTGCACTGGGACAGTAACCTGCTTTACCACTAGGTGGCGTAAAGGCCAGCGTAGTAGTTCCCAGTTGAGTAGTAGGGGCGACATAGCTCAGGAGGTAAGACCGATTGTCTGGCAGTCGGAGGGTTGCTGGTTCAAACCCCGCCCTGGGCGTGTCGAAGTGTCCTTGAGCAAGACACCTAACCCCTAACCCCTAACTGCTCTGGCGAATGAGAGGCATCAATTGTAAAGCGCTTTGGATAAAAGCGCTATATAAATGCAGTCCATATAAATGCAGTCCATTTAGTTGTGTAAAACAACAGAGGGACTTCAGGCCCGATCCTTCGTGGCCATGCGCTATAAATGCTGTGACTGTGCGGGACAAGGCCTTTGGCTGTTAATGAGGCGGGTGTGAATTCTGCACGTACGTGAGAGGTGGGGCAGCAGAGGCTGGCGGTACTGTGTTCAGGCGGCTCTGTCGTGTTGACGGGGGGTGTTAATGTGTAACGGTGTGCCCTGCGGCCCCTGGGTGACTGCTGGCTGTGTGCCTGCGGTGGGGGCTGTGGTGACTGTTCTGGGAGGAGGGGGGGGGTGCAGGGGGTGCACATGCAGTACACTGTTCATGCTCTTTAGTAGTGAGTGTGTGTGTGTGTGTGTATGTGTGTGTATGAGCGTGTGTGTGTGTGTGTGTATGAGCAGGTGTGTGTGTGTGTGCGTGTGTGTATGAGCGTGTATGAGCGGGTGTGTGTGTGTGTGTATGAGCAGGTGTGTGTGTCTGTGTGCATGTGTGACTGTGTGTGTAACGCAGTGTCTCTCTCTCTCTCTCAGAGTGCTTCCAGGAGAGCGAGCACCTGAAGGGCAGCCTGAAGTGCGGCCTGCTGCACCTGTTTGGAGCCGTGGTGGCGGGGGGACAGGTGAGCGCGTGGGGGTGCGCCTTAAAATCAGCTCCCGCTCCAGACCCAGCTAGCCAGCCCAGTTAGCCTCTGGATCTGCGGGCCTTGTGGCGGACGATGGAGAGCTGAGGGCTATCGGTCATTTTTTCAGCAGCTTCGTTTGTTTTTCTGCACGTTCCGCGGTCGTCGGCAGTTTAAATCGGTTGCTGTTTTGAGGAACTGCAGCTTAAATATTAATCCATTAGCCGTTTGCTATTTAATTAGAAGCTGCAAAGTCAGTCCTTAGCCATAGACAACTCGTTGAGCTTGAATGACGTTAGTACTGGGGCGACGTAGCTCAGGAGGTAAGACCGATTGTCTGGCAGTCGGAGGGTTGCCGGTTCAAACCCCACCCTGGGCGTGTCGAAGTGTCCTTGAGCAAGACACCTAACCCCTAACCACTAACTGCTCTGGCGAATGAGAGGCATCAATTGTAAAGCGCTTTGGATAAAAGCGCTATATAAATGCAGTCCATTTACCATTACTCGCATAAATGAAATGAACGTTGTCAATCCGGCTCTGTAGTCAGAGCAGAAAATGAAATCGGTAAGAATACGACTTTCCCAGCTGGTCCCGGCTCTCCACAGTGGAGGCGCTTGTGCTCCCCGACGGTCATGTGACACCAGCGCTCATAAATGGGGTTTTAGTTCAAAAAGCGGCTTGCGCTCCGGAGGGCCGCTGTAGCCGCCCCGGTGCCCCCCGGGGGGTCCTTCCTGTGGCCTAACGGCCGTGCCTGTCCCCCCCCCCCCCCCCCCTGTCTCAGCGCAACGCGCTCCTGGCCATCTCCCCGGCGACCATGGAGGTGCTGATGCGGGTGCTGGCGGACCGCGAGGGCGGGGACGCGGGCGACTGGGACCCGGGCGACGGGGACGCGGGCGACTGGGACGACCCGGCGGCGCCGGCGGCGGACCGGCGGGCGCTGCTCACGCTGGGCTGCCTGCGCGAGGTGGTGCACCGCCTGCTCGCCAGCAGCTCCGACCAGCGGCAGGTGGAGATCGGCGCCGTGCTGGAGAACTACTTCAAGCTGCTCAACTCCGACCCCGCCGCGCTGCAGGCCAAGGGTCGCGGGGCCGCGCCCCCCCAGCAGCAGCAGCAGCAGCAGCAGAGGTCCCGTCGCTGGGAGAGCCGCTTTGTGGCCCTGCAGGTCCATATGCTGGGTGAGCCCCGCCCCCGCCGGCCCACGCCGTGACCTTTGACCTCACGCCGCCCCCTCTCTCTCAGACATTACATTACATTACATTACAGGCATTTAGCAGACGCTCTTATCCAGAGCGACTTACACAGCATTTTACATTGTATCCATTTATATCCATTTATACAGCTGGATATATACTGAAGCAATGCAGGTTAAGTACCTTGCTCAAGGGTACAACGGCAGTGTCCTTACCCGGGAATCGAAACCTGCGACCTTTCGGTTACAAGCCCAGTTCCTTACCCACTGTGCTATACTGCCGCCACAGACACCATCAGAGAGATGTTCGAGTGCTCGGACCGGCCCGTCCTGCAGGCCATCTTCCTCAACAGCAACTGCTTCGAGCACCTGACCCGGCTGCTGCAGAACAGCAAGGTAGGACACGCCCCTTCCCCGCCCCCCAACCTGCCCTGGACACGCCCCCCCTGGCAGCCTCCGCTCCCGTGTGACGTGTGGTGCGCGTGGCTTCCTGCGCTCGACGCGCTCTGGTGCGAAAGCGTGTAAATGGCCCAGCGGAAAGCGCGCTGATCCTGACCTGCCACTGCGTTTCACTGTGCATGACCTTCTGTCCCTGGTGCTGGAGCACCAGGGACCACTGCTTTTAAAAAAAGCCCTCCTCTCCACTCCTCTCCTCTTCTGTCCTCTCCTCTCCTCTCCTCCGCTTTTCCCTCTCCGTCCCTCTTTGCCTGTTTCCCTCCCCCTCTCCCCCTCCCTCTCCTCTCCTCTCTGCTCTCCTTGCTGTTTCTCTCTGTTCAGTTTGCCTGACACTGCGTGTTGTTCACCCAACAGCTGGTTAATGCTATATGTAAGGGAGCAGAGAAGAGCCAGAAAGATTTAACCAACAGATTACTGACAGGAGTGAGTGAGCCTCAGGTACTGCCCCTGCCTCCTGCTGCGGACACGCCCCCTCCAGCACAAGGCCACGCCCGCAGCCCCCGGAGTCACGCGCAGCTGCCTGTATTTACCCGTGCAGTTAAAAGTCACCTCTTCATGACCCTGTAGTCGCCTGTGCTGAACTGCGCTAGCTGTGGTTAGCTTTAGCGCCCTGCGCGGTCAGCCGCGGTGCTGGCGTGCTGTGGCCTTGTGATGGAGTGGGCTCTCTCTCCCTGGCTGCCTCTCCCATCCTTCTCTCCCTCCCTGATGTGGGTCATGTGATCTGCGGTTGTGGGTACGCTGTGATGTCACTGCTTGCGTGTGCACGCCGACGGTCACGCACTGCTGTGTCTCGTTGATTTTTTTTCCCCCCCCTTATGTTTTTCGTCTCTGGAAGCACAGCCTCTCCAGCTGCTCCGACATGTTGGGCGGGCGGGGGGGGGCGGGGGGGTCATGTGACAGGTTCTCGGTGTTAGCGAAGAGATGGAGACAGCTGGACAGAGCTGTGTGTGGGTGTGGGTGTGTGTGACTGACTGAGTGTATTTATGTACAAGAGTGTGTGTGCATGCATGTGTGTGTGTGAAGCATGCGCGCACATACGCACTGTATGCATTTGGGTGCGATTGTTCTCGTGTGTGTGTGTGTGTGTGTGTGTGTGTGTGTGTGTGTGGGTACTTTTGGGCTGTAAGGTGCACACTGCGGGGTCCTGTAGAAATCTTTTTGCTCCAGAGTGCAGGGACGGTTTTAAAATGCTAAAACGTGAGGCTGGGTGTGGAGCCTCTGTACTGGAAAGCGCTTAGTGGCCTGGAGCAGAAGGCTTTCTACCTCAGATTCCACATAGCGGGGCAGAGGAATCAGCCTTTGAGCTGTCGGACCCGCCCCCGCGGGGTCCACGGCGCCCCCTTATGTTCCTGCCGGAGTGAGGACGGACGCTGCATGCCTTAGCACCCACGTGTCGTCGGTGCGACCCGTACCCCTCCCTCCCTCACCCCCTGACCCCGTCTGTGCTGCATGCAGCCCTCAGTGTAGTCACCGGCAGGAATATAACGGGGCGCGTTCTCTTTTCGATCGATCGCGGGGTGATTGGGTGGTGGGAGGGGCCCTGGAGGGAAGGGCCGCGCTGTGATTGGGTGACCGCAGACTGACTGCTCTCGTACCCCCCCCCCCCCCCTCCCCCCTCCCCCCAGGTATTCCAGGGACGGGTGGACTCTCTGGCCGTCTCCACCATCAAAGCCCTGACCACCGTGATGCACAAGTCTCCGGCCGCCAAGGTGAGCCGATGTTTCCCTGACTCTGCTGGGACAGGTCACATACACAGGGGAATGGGGTGGGGCTGGTAATGGTGTAACAAGGCAAAGAGGGAAGGGGGCTGGTAGTGTAACAAGGCGGGGAATTGTGGCAGGATTAAAATGTAAGCAGGGGAAGGGGGTGGGGCTGGTAATGGTGTAAGCAAGGACGGGGGGGGGGGGGGGGACAAATTAAAATGTAAGCAGGGGAACGGGGTGTAGGCAGTTGATGGTGTAAATAAGGAAAAGGAGGAGGAGGCGTGCGATGATGTGAACGGGTAAAAAGGAGGCGGGGCCGGCGACGATGCGAGCGGAAGGCGCTGACTGGTCCTGCTGCCTTACAGGAGGTGTTCAAGGAGCGCATTGGCTACACGCACCTGCACGAGGTGCTCGTCTCCCTGGGCCAGCCCTCCCGCCGCCTGCTGAAGGAGCTGATGAACATGGTGAGACACGGCTGCGCGCGTGTGTGTGTGTGTGTGTGTGAGTGTGAGTGTGAGTGTGAGTGTGAGTGTGAGTGTGAGTGTGAGTGTGAGTGTGAGTGTGAGTGAGCGTGAGCGTGAGTGGGGGCGACATAGCTGGCAAATGGTAAATGGACTGCATTTATATAGCGCTTTTATCCAAAGCGCTTTACATGATGCTCTCATTGCCAGAGCAGTTAGGGGTTAGGTGTCTTGCTCAAGGACACTTGACATGCCAGGCGGGGTTTGACGGCAACCCTCCGACCGATTGAAGACCGATTGTCTGGCAGTCGGAGGGTTGCCGGTTCAAACCCCAGCCTGGGCATGTCGAAGTGTCCTTGAGCAAGACACCTAACCCCCCAACTGCTCTGGCGAATGAGAAGCATCGATTGTAAAGCGCTTTGGATAAAAGCGCTATATAAATGCAGTCCATTTACCATTTACCATTAACGCTAAAGGTGAGAGGAACAAGACCGATTTCATCAACCTGCCGCTACTTCTGTCTTTCTCTCCCCCTCTCCCCCTCTCTTCCTCTCTTCCTCCCCCCTTCCCTCCCTCCGTGGCTGCCCCTCTGTGCAGGCGGTGGAGGGGGAGCACTCCTCGGTGGGCATTTTGGGGATCAGCAACGTGCAGCCCCTGCTGCTGCTGGTGCAGTGGCTGCCCGAGCTGGAGGCGGAGCTGCAGACCTTCACGGCCGACTGGCTGCGGCGGCTCTGCTGCGCCAACCGGCGGACGCGCGCCACCTGCGTCAACGCCGCCATGGCCGCGCGCGTCCTGGCCGCCCTGGAGCGCCACGCCCGGCTGCACCGCGCCTGCGCCGAGAGCCTGGCGGCGCTGCTGGGCGCGCTGGGCGGCCAGTCGCTGGGCGGGGCCGAGCTGCTGCAGCTGCTGCGGCTGCTGCGCGCCGACGACCCGCGCCGGGCCCACCCGTACGCGGCGCCCGTCCTCCGCGCCGTCCTGGCCATGGTGCGCAAGCAGGGCCTGGAGAGCGCCACGCAGTACTTCGACCTGGCGCCCAGCATGGCGGGCATCGCCGTGCCCACCGTGCAGCGCTGGCCGGGCTCCGCCTTCAGCTTCTTCGCCTGGCTGTCGCTGGACCAGGACCAGCTGGGCCCCAGCAAAGGGGAGAAGAGGAAGCAGCTGTACAGGTGAGAGAGGGGAGAGGGAGGGGGTATACAGGTGAGGGGGGGGGGGTTGTGCAGGTGAGAGGGGGGGAGGGAAGAGCTTATACAGGTGAAGGGGGGCGAGGGGGGGGTTATACGAAGGTGAAGGGGGAGGGGGGGTTTGTGCAGGTGAGAGAGGAGGGAGGTGAGGGGAGGAGTTTTATGTGGTGAGGAGAGGGGAGAGGGAGGGGTTTATGTAGAGGAGGAGGTGAAGGGGGGGAGGGGGGGTTTTGTGCAGGGAGAGAGGGGGGAGGGGGAGAGAGTTTTATGGGTGAGAGAGGGGAGAGGGAGGGGTTATACAGGTGAAGGGGGGGGGGTTGTGCAGGTGAGGGGGGGGAGGGGAAGAGTTTTATGGGTGAGAGAGGGGAGAGGGAGGGGTTATACAGGTGAAGGGGGGGTTTGTGCAGGTGAGGGGGGAAGAGGTTATAGGTGAGATGAGAGAGGGAGGGGTTATACAGGTGAAGGTGAAGGGGGGGTTTACTGTGAGAGGTGGGTAGGAGTTTAGGGTGAGAGGGGAGAGAGTTTACTGGTGAGGGAGGTTTGGGTGAGAGGGAGAGGAGGGTTATACTGGTGAGAGAGGGAGGGGGAAGAGTTTTATGGGTGAGAGAGGGGAGAGGGAGGTTATACGTGAGAAGGGAGAGGTTATAGTCAGAGGGGGCAGTTAGTGAAGAGGAAGGGGTTACTGGAGAGAGGGTGCGGTAGGAGTTTTCCAGGTGAGAGAGTAGAACATTATAGAACTGAGATAACAACAGTTGAAAATAGATCAGATACAATTCAGAAGGTTATGGGTTCGGGCCATATCAGATGGAAAAAGTGTCTGTGTGAATTTGCAGACTGAAGGTGTGTGTGTGCGTGATCGTGTGCGCGTGTGTCTGCTTCCAGCTTTTTCACCCCTGGAGGCACCGGGTTTGAGGCCTTCATCAGCTCTGCGGGGGTGCTGGTGGTGGCGGTGTGCACCAAGAAGGAGTACGTGACCGTCATGCTGCCGGACTACTGCTTCTGCGACTCCCTGTGGGTGAGTTGGCCAGCTCGTCGCCCGCCTGCCTGCTCGCGGCCTGCGCACCCTAACCATGCGGGTCGCACTGCGCGTCCCTGAGGGGGGTTATGGGAGTTGTAGTTTAAAGGCTCCTCTCTGTGCGCTCTACAGCACAGTATCGGCGTGGTGCACGTGCCAGGGAAGAGGCCCTTCGGGCAGAGCCAGGTGTACCTGTACGTGGACGGCCAGCAGAAGCTGTCTGCACCCCTCAAGTACCCCACGATGACGGAGGTGAGTGTGCGGGAGAGACCTGCCCGGTTTCCATGGTTCAGCGGGGATGTTCTGGTGGGCTTGCTAAGCTCCATACCGTGTATGTTAGCGTGTCTTTAAGACTCAGTGAGGTGTGCTGGCCTGGTTTTTACGCTCTATTAACACCGTGTGCGTTTCCTCAGCCCTTCACCTCCTGCTGTATCGGGTCAGCGGGCCACAGGACCACCACCCCGCCCCCGTCTCAGATCCCCGACCCGCCCGTCTCCACGGCGCCCTCCCCGGGCCGCTCCTCCCTGGGGGGCATCCTGTCCTCGCCGGGCTGGGGGGGCCTGCTGGGGGGCAAGCCGGAGTCGGTGACCAAGCTGATCTCGGCGGGGACGCAGGACAGCGAGTGGGGCAGCCCCACCTCCCTGCAGGGCCAGCTGGGCGGGGTGATGGTGTTCCACGAGCCCCTGCAGCTCGCCCACGTCAAGGCCCTGTGCAGCGCAGGTCAGCTGTGGGGGGGTTTGGGGGGGTTTGGGGGGGGGGGGGTGTGTGTGAATGTACAAGGGGTGGGGTGGAGTGGGAGGTGTGGAGGTACAGGGGGTGGGCATGGGGTTGTGGAGGTACAGGGGGTGGGCATGGGGGTGTGGAGGTACAAGGGGTGGGGTGGAGTGGGGGTAGTGGAGGTACAGGCTGTGGGAGGTGTGGAGGTACAGGGGGGTGGGCATGGGGGTGTGAATGTACAAGGGGTGGGGTGGAGTGGGGGGTGTGGAGGGTACAGGCTGTGGGAGGTGTGGAGGTACAGGGGGGTGGGCGTGGAGGTACAGGGGTGGGCATGGGGGTGTAGAGGTACAGGGGTGGGCATGGGGGTGTGGAGGTACAGGGGTGGGCATGGGGGTGTGGAGGTACAGGGGGTGGGCATGGGGGTGTGGAGGTACAGGGGTGGGCATGGGGGTGTGAATGTACAAGGGGTGGGCATGGGGGTGTGAATGTACAAGGGGTGGGGTGCAGTGGGAGGTGTGGAGGTACAGGGGGTGGGCATGGGTGTGTGGAGGTACAGGGGGTGGGCATGGGGGTGTGGAGGTACAGGGGGTGGGGTGGAGTGGGGGTTGTGGAGGGTACAGGCTGTGGGAGGTGTGGAGGTACAGGGGGTGGGCATGGGGGTGTGGAGGTACAGGCTGTGGGAGGTGTGGAGGTACAGGGGGGTGGGCATGGGAGTGTGGAGGTACAGGGGGTGGTGGTGGGAGTGGGAGGTGTGGAGGTATGAGGTAGGGGTGGGATTGGAAGTTTGGTGCTGGGAGAGGTACGAGGAATTTTCTGCTGCTCTTTGTCTGCGAATCGTCGCACTTTCGACCTGACGGTGAATTGCCTGATTTGCAGGACCGAACTGCATTTCGCCCTTCAAGACCCTGGAGTCCGAGCTGGGGGACCTCCCCCCGAAACTCCTGCTGCACTACTCCCCCAAGGTGAGTGAGCCCGCCCCCCTCCACTGTCAAGTGTGGGCGGACGCTGATGTCACAGCCCGTCTGCCGCTCTGCTTGCATCCGGTACGGAGGAGTCTGTCTCTGTCCGTAAATGGCGGCGGTGACAGCGAATCAGAGCGCGCCAAAGGGTCACTTCCTGTTTCCTGTTTCCTGTTTCTCTCAGGCTTGTCGGAACCCCATCTGCCTGGACCTGTCCCCGAACATGCTGCACGGCCGCCTCACAGGAAACAAGGTGGTCAACTGGGACATCAAGGTACGGCATCGGGGGGGAGCCAGAGAGGGAGGGTGTGTAGCACAGTGGGTAAGGAACTGGGCTTGTAACCGAAAGGTCGCAGGTTCGATTCCCGGGTAAGGACACTGCCGTTGTACCCTTGAGCAAGGTACTTAACCGAAATTGCTTCAGTATATGTCCAGCTGTATAAAATGGATACAATGTAAAATGCTATGTAAAAAACGTTGTGTACGTCGCTCTGGATAAGAGCGTCTGCTAAATGCCTATAATGTAATGTAATGTAATGAGGGTGCCTCTCGTTTAGGTCTTTTGGAATGTTTTTTTTTTTCTTCAATTCTAAGTCGGTGTTCTAGAACTCTTGCTTTCAGTCGCCGGTAGTGATTTGTTGCATCAGTGTGTTAGAATGTTCATTTAGAACTCATTCTGATCACATGTTTGTGAGTGCTCACCTGAAACACTGGAGAGAATCCAGGACTGTGTCAAGCCTGGACTTTAAAACCAGTTTTTTTTTTTTTTTTTTTGTTCATTGTTACCCTGTTTCCCTGTTTAGGACATGATTAACTGCGTGGGGGGGCTGCCCGTGCTCTTCCCGATCCTGGAGCAGCTGGCCGTCCTGCCCCCTGACCAGGCCACCGAACCTCCGGGGTCAGAGTTCATCACCCCCGACCTGGCCACGCCTGCTGAGGGGGATTGGGTCATGCTGCCCTCCAATAGGGCGTCAGGTGGGTCCCCCGTATTGCCCCCCCCCCAGTGAGTGGGACAGAGGCCTTTTTCCCATAACCAAACTAGGTTTTATTTGCTCTGGGCCACAGATGTGTGTGGGAGTACGTGATTTGCTATGTACCAAGACTGGGGTCAATTCCATTTAAATTTAGAAAGTGGATTGAAATTGCATTCACAAACTGGAAAAATACCCATAATGCTCTGAGATTTTTTTCCAATTCTTCTGCTGAATTTCAATTAATTCCCTAAATTGGGTGTGGAGTATTTGATTAAAGCATCTTGTAGCCGAAATAAAATAGTTTTTCTAATTTTAACGCACGCCGTCTGCAGTTATGCACTGCCCATTTTTTTAGTTGAATAATTAAGTGTGTGTGTTCGTATGTTTGTGCGTGTTTGTGATTCAGAAGCGCGTCTGGAGAAGAACATGGTGGCCACCTTCCTGCTGGTGATAAAGCACTTCATCCAGAGGCATCCGATCAATCAGGAGAGCCTGCTGCACTCCCACGGAGTGGCTACACTGGGAGCGCTGCTGCAGAAGGTCAGAACCACCTCTACCTGTCTCTCTCTCTCTCTCTCTCTCTCTCTCTCACTCTCTCTGTTTCTCTCTCTCACTCTCTCCCCCTCTCTGTCTCTCTCTCGCTCTTTTTCTCTTTCTCTTCTGACCTCTCCATCTGCTTTTTAAAATGCTTTCATCTTGGAAACTGGTGGGTTAATGTTGCTAATGTTGCTAAAACTGGTAATGTTGTAATGAGTACTGGTGTGTAATGCCCCCCTCTCTCTCCCCCTGTAACACCTCTCTCTCTATCTCTCTCTCTCTCTGTGCAGCTGCCCGCCAGTATGGTGGATGTGAGTGTGCTGGTGTCGGTCCAGCTGCTGGTGGAGCAGGTCACCTTTGAGAAGAACACTCAGCTCCTGCAGCAGCTGCACACTCACCTGCTCTTCAACTTCAGCATCTGGAACCAGGGAGACTTCCCCCTGCGCATCGGTGAGACCTGCACGCACGCGTGTGTGTGTATGTTTTACTGTGTGTGTGTGTGTGTGTGTGTGTGTATGTTTTACGTGTGTGTGTGTGTGTGTGTGTGTGTGTGTATGTTTTACTGTGTGTGTCTGTGTGTGTGTGTGTGTATGTTTTACTGTGTGTCTGTGTGTGTGCGAGTGTGCGAGTATGTGTCTGTGTATGTCTTTGTGTCTTTGTGTCTGTGTGAGTGTGTGTGTGTGTGTGTGTGTGTGACTGCGTGGGTGTGTAATCACTTTCGAATGACTTGCTCAGTGTGTCATATTACTTTGACTCTGACACCCCTTGTGAATTTGGTGGAGAGGGTGGGATGTGATGCAGTGAGTTTGATGTATTGAGGGGGGTGTGTTTCTGGTTTGTATCGAAGGGCACATCCAGTACATGTCCACCGTCATTAAGGACAGCAGGAAGCAGTTCCGGAAGAAGTACGGGGTGCAGTTCCTGCTGGACACCGTCCGCCTCTACTACGGGTGAGCCGTCCGTCTCCCGGCGTGCCCCGTGCCGCAGCCCGCCGATCCCAGCAGCGTGACGGCGGCGTGTTATTATGGGATGTGCTTGTCTCCACGCAGCAGCAGCAGCAGCGGTAACCGGGAGGGGGACCTGAGTGAGGATGACGTCCGCACCATCCGGGCGTCGCTCTGCGGCCTGCTCAAGTACTACGTCAGCAAGGGCGTGACCCAGGACGAGCTGCAGAGCATTCTGGGGTACATGGCAGCCATCGGCGACGAGGAGCAGGTGAGGGTAGCGCGTGAGCGTGTAAGTGTGAGCGTGTGCCTGCCTGCTTGTGAGTGCGTTTTTATTTCACTTGCACAACTGCTGCTGAATAAAGAATGTAAGCAGCGTCATTTGCATTTTATCTGAAAATTCTAAATGCAAAGCAAACACCAAATTTATCGAGCGGCCTTACAGTTGGTTTTCAGGGGCTGTGAAAACATAAAAACATGTTTAAAGGGAATCTTGTGACTTTGAATGCGAGGGAAAGAGAGCCATCTGATCATGAGGTTAGCTGTTTAGCTAATAAGTTGCTGGCTGGTGCGTTCAGCTGCGTTCTTGTGTTGGACGCAGCATGAGGAGAAGCTAAAACAGAGAAAGTTCAAGGTCAGGCTCTCTGCATTGCTGCTTTGTATATCATTGGATTAGATTAGATTATATTTTACTTCATTGTCAGATTTCTCTGAAATCTTTTCTTGTGTTTCAGGCCGTACTCCTTCTCACATACAGTGGAACAGACATACATTGATATAGTGAAATACATAATCAAACGATACAGTCAGTTTCGTCTCATTTTGTTGATAATAAAGCATTATAAAAGGTACACAGGTACATATCATAATTACATTACATTACATTCATTTGGCAGACGCTTTTATCCAAAGCGACGTACAAAAAGTGCATGCCATGGTCATAGCTCAACTGCTAAACACAGGTTCAGTAAGGTACAATACTTATTTTGTACAGCTATTTCTAGCCAAGTACACAGTTCACACAGTGAACACTATTCTGACCTGACCTCTACAAAACAAACTAGGCAGAAGAATAAGCTACAGTATTAGGACAAATACAAATTACCAAAAAGTGCTGGGATGGGGCACCATGTAACAAGTGCACTGCACTGGCCCACATTGCACCTGCCCATAGCCCCTTACCACAGTTAATGAGCATTTCCCCCAACAAAGTGCGCTTGCCCGTGGCCTATCCTCAGCCCATACTTTTGTTTAGCGGCTTAGACTGAATGAATGAGTTCCGCAGCCTGTCAGATCTAACCTGTGGGACCCTGTATCGTCTGTTAGATGCCATACGGTGATGTTCTCCAAATAAATGTGTAGTCTCAAGCCCGGTCCGCTTGGGTCATCTAGGACTACTGAACGGTTAAAATTCAGATAACATTTAATCCCGAGATGGACGATGGAAAGATGGAATTTGATCAGTCCAAATATTAGTTGCATATTGGGAAAGAGTTGCTTATTAGCAGAGGGTATTTCAAATCAAACCAAATAATATACGTATATTTCAACTGTAACCTTTAGTTGAACCAGAAATCCCATTGAAATATGGCATCTCTTTCACTCAGGAGACCTGGCCAGATAAATTGAATTGGCTCAAGGGAGCAAAAAGATTTTCCTTGAAAATATCTTGAGTAAATAAACCAATGATGCAATTTCCTGTTTATTTGTAGGAATGGCTTAGCCGACATGGAATGCCAGTCATTCTGTGCCCGTGTTGTGTTGCTCTGCCGACAGAACCGGAAAACAAGGCTCATAATTCTTCCGTCGGTCTCACGGAGTTAAACGTGGTCATCTCTGACTGAAAGCCGACAGGAGCGTTCTAAGGAACGCGCTGTTCTTCCGTTGTACGGCTGGCACGTCGGAAACCAATCGCGTGCGTTACACAGTGGCCTTTCGGAGGCTAAACCGCTCGCCCTCTGATAACGTATTTCCGTAATGATATAAACCGCTGGACTCCTTTCGCTCGGTGGAAGCGGCTCCGACCCCGCCTCCGGAGCGCTTCTTCGACCCTTCGGAATCGCTGCGCTCGCGCTCGCTGGATTTACGGCTTCTTGCAGGGACTGCGATCGACTCGCGACTCTGTGATGAAGCCGTCTCCGTCTCAGGCTGCTTTTCAGCACAAAACGCTTGCTTGTTTTGTACGTGGTGCTTTGATTATACTGAAATTATTTCCGGCTCCACGCCTGATTTTTGTATTTTTTATTATTTTATCCCGAAAACCATTTGGTTTCAGTAGTTTGTGTATTTGAAAAACAATACGGCTCTCTGTCAGCTGTTTTGATCTTGTTGTACCTCTTGCCTTGTCACTGGTGCCAGCCCCCAGAATCGAATCTCCCCAGGTGAAAGTGCTGTTCGGTCGGCCTGGTCGACACGATGAACTGCTGTCTATTATATTTAATAACAACTGACACCATATTGAATTCCTCTCATGAGTTGATGCATAAATATTTGAAACTCAATAAGAATGCATAAAATAACCTCACAACAAAGATGTCTGTGTTGAAGTTAGCTTGCCAGGTAGGTGGGAGTAGGAAAGAAAGTATTGATTGTAAGGTTATGACAGACGTTTGGCACCATTTAAATAATATTTTCTCTCCTCACAAAGCATTTGCATAAAAATGTAGATTCCCGTTTTTCTTGTGTATTGTTATGAAGCGGGAGGCTTCTTGAACCGCAAGATCTTTCACCATCTCACTGCTGTGAACCAATCAGAAGTACTTTGCTATGTAGAGCACTGATTATTGATTAAAATGAATCTGTGGGGTCCTGCTTCCTCCCCGCTTCACATGGAAAAACCCACCCAGGCCTGCTGTGATTGGACCAGGGAGTGTGTGGGGGCGGGTCTTCCGTCTTCCTGAGATTATGCTGAGCCGTAGCTGTGGCAGAACACTTGTCTAATGGAAAGGGAGATTTTAAGCTGATTACGTATTGGGTAGTCCACCCAGGCCTGGAGCTGCTCGGCTGAAAAGCTTTCACCTTGATGGCCATCGACCACATCTCAGGAGTTAAACGCACCGGACGGCATCAATCTGTCACACTCTCCATCTCACTCAAACGCACCCCCAGAATCGCTTCGAATAGGATTTATTGGCATGACAATTAAGTAGGTCCTCTCCTCCTCTCCTCCCTCTCTCCCTCCCTCCTCTCCTCCTGCAGCTGTGTGGGATGCTGGAGCTGCTGCTGACCCTGCTGCAGACCAGCGCCGCGCGAGACCAGCTCTTCCTGCTGCTCTTCGAACCCGGAGCGGCCGACACCTTCTACGGCCCGCTGCTCCACAGCAAGCACACGGACAGGCTGAGAGAGCTGGTCTTTAAGGTCAGGGTGTGCGCACGCACGCACTCCCGAGCACGCGCACTGTGCACTACGCTCTTTCAGTGCGCACAGCGTGTTGTACGCACTTTTATTATACTCGCTGTGCATCATAGGCCTTTGCCCATACGCGCTGCGTGACACACCTTCTGCACCCGCACTGTGGTGTGTGTGTGTGTTTTGTAGCTGTACAGGCACATGTTCAGGTGTGTGTGTGTGTGTGTGTTTTGTAGCTGTACAAGCACATGTTCAGGTGTGTGTGTGTGTGTGTTTAAGCAAATGCTCAGGTGTGTTCGTGTGTGTGTGTGTTTAGGCAAATGCTCAGGTGTGTGTGTGTGTTTTGCAGCTGTACGAGCGCATGCTCAGGTGTGTGTGTGTGTGTGTGTGTGTGTGTGTTTTGCAGCTGTACGAGCGCATGCTCAGGTGTGACCGCGTCTATGAGAAGAGCAAGCAGAGGCTGAAGCTGAGGGAGGTGGGCTACTCGGGCCTGACGCTGCTTTTCGCCGAGGCCAGCATCACCCCCACCCTGGTCAAGTGCCTGCTCAACCAGGTGCTGACTGCAGGTGAGCCCACCGAGGGGGACCGGTTACCCCCGCCGACCCGAACCCTCCCTCCCTGGAGGATGCGCTGTCCAATCACACGCATCCACGAGGCTCCCCGCCACAGCCACGATTCCACTGGCACGGGACTGTGCTGTGTTTCTGCTGCCTCTACAGCGCACACCAATCAGGTGCTGCCGTTCCTGTCCTTATGATTCTGTAATTGTGATAGTGACCAAATACATAATGGGCAGGGTGACTTCTGGTCATGTTACATTACATCACATTACAGGCATTTAGCAGGCGCTCTTATCCAGAGCGACTTACACAACTTTTACATAGCATTTTACATTTTATCCATTTATACAGCTGGATATATACTGAAGCAATTACGGTTAAGTACCTTGCTCAAGGGTACAAAGGCAGTGTCCTTACCCGGGAATCGAACCTGCGACCTTTCGGTTACAAGCCCAGTTCCTTACCCACTGTGCTACACTGCCGCCACATCATGTGATGTGACAAATGCAGGACGTGTGTTGCGGGGTACAGTAGGAGGCATTATAGAGATTCTGAGCAGTGTCTGAGATCAGCCTTGCTGATGACGAGAAATAGTCTGTACAGATCACAGTGAGACTGTGCGCTCTTACCCTGCTATTGTTTGAACTTTGACCCCCAGACTCGGTGGTAAACTACAAAGACCTGATGGCCCTGGTGCAGCTGACCCATCGGGCCGGACCCAGCGTGCGTCTGCAAGTGTGCAAGAAGGTGAGAACACACACACACACACACACAAACACGTGTTCTTTTCAAATCTCTCTAAGTGAAAATGGGTGAAATCTGACTTGTTATGTTAAGTGCCTGAAGGGAATTTTGCAAGAATAAGAGCAGAAAGTTAGAAAGTCTATAATTAGAAAATCATCTCCATCTTGCTCTCCTTCCACTCACTCTCTCCCCCCTCCCCTTTCCTCCTCTCTGTCTTTTCGTCTTCTTCCCCATCTCTCTCCCTCTCCTTTGTTCCTCTCTCTCTCTTTCCTTCCCCCTTCCTGTGTCTTCTTCCCTCTGTCTCTCTTCTTCCCTCTTTCCCTCCCCGTGTTTCCCTTCTTCCCTCCCCCCACTCTCCCTCTCTCCCTCCCTCGCCTACTCCCTCCTCTTTCTTATCTCCCCTCTCCTCTCTCCCTCCCACTCCCTCCCCTCCCTCCCACTCTCACCCCCCACTCTCCCCCCTCCCTCCCTCGCCCACTCCCCCTCTCTTTCCCTATCTCCCCCTCTCCCTCTCTCCCCCTCCTCCCACTCTCGCTCCCCCACTCTCCCTCTCTCCCTCCCTCGCCCACTCCCTCCCTCTTTCCCTATCTCCCCCTCTCCTCTCTACCCCTCCCTCCCACTCTCGCTCCCCCACTCTCCCACTCTCCCCCTCTCCCCCACTCCCTCCCTCCTTCTCTCCCTCTCCCCTCTACCCCTCCCTCCCACTCTCGCTCCCCCACTCTCCTCTCTCCCTCCCTCGCCCCCTCCCTCTTCCCTATCTCCCCTCTCCCTCTCTCCCCCTCCCTCCCACTCTCGCCCCCCACTCCCTCCCTCTCCCCCTCTCCCCCTCTCCCCCTCTCCCCCCCCCTCCCTGCAGCTGTACCAGCTGTTGCAGTCGCAGCAGGACGCGGCGCTGCAGATCTCTCGGCAGCAGTGCTGGCAGGAGACGCTGATGAGGCTCTTCCTGCGCGCGCCGGGAGGGGAGGGGCCGGCGGGGGGGCGGGGCGACGGCAGCAGCACGGCCAGCCTGGACCTGAGCAGGGGCAGCGGGGGGCGGCCCGACCCCGCCCCCACCCCGGAGAAGAGGGCCCTCCTGGAGGCGCTGGGGCGGGCGGACGAGGAGCGCGACGCGTCGGACAGCGCCGGGGACAGCCGCTCCGTGGACAGCCTGGACGCCGCGGAGCTGCTGTCCCTGGGCGACGCGCCCGCCGACGCCCCGGCCCACAAGCCCTGGGCCCCCAAAGCCGGGGACTTGAGTTTGGACCTGAGCCAGGCCCGGCTGTACGAGGCCGGGGACAGCGGCAGCCAGACCCCCGGGAGCATGCCCAGCACGCCGTCGCCCGTGGAGACCGCCAAGCCGTTCCCGGGCGCTCCCTCCGAGCGCGAGGCCGGCGGCGGCTCCGCCCCCTTCGCCGAGGACAACTTCCTGTTCGGCGACGACCTGTCGCTCGGAGAATCCTTCAACAGCCTGGAGGTGAGGGGGTCAAAGCTCATCCCTTTTGAATGGCGGGAGTTAAAGCTGAGCTGCTGTCCTGATGAGGTCATACTCTCATGGGGGGGGGGGGGAGGGAGGGCCTCGTAGAGTCACTCCACTGCTGACACCTAGTGGCAAGTTGCTGAACTGCTATGAAGAGATGAGTCTGGTTTCTCCAAGCCCTGAATCCTGTGTGTGTGTGTGTGTGTGTCTATGTATGTGTACATGTGTGTGTATGTATGTGTGTGTTGTGTGTGTGTGTGTGTGTGTGTGGTGTGTGTGTGTGTGTGTGTATGTATTGTGTGTTGTTGTGTCTGATGTGTGTGTTGTGTGTGTGTGTGTGTGTGTGCGCGTGTGTGTGTGTGTGCGGGTGTGTGTGTGTGTGTGTGCGGGTGTGTGTATGTATGTGTGTGTGTGTGTGGTGTGTGTTGTATGTGTATGTATGGTGTGTGTGTGTGTGTGTGTATGTGTGTGTGTGTGTGTGTGTGATGTGTTGTGTGTGTGTGTGTGTGGTGTGTGTGTATGTATGTATGTATGTGTGTGGTGTGTGTGTGTGTGTTGTGTGTGTGTGTGTGGTGTGTTAGTATGTGTGTGTGTGTGTGTGTGTATGTATGTGTATGTGTGTGTGTGTGTGTGGTGTGTGTGTGTGTGTATGTGTGTGTGTGGATGTGTGTGTGTGTGTTGTATGTATGTATGTGTGTGTGTGTGTGTGTGTGTGTGTGTGTGTGTATGTGTGTGCCTTTGTGTGCGCATGGTGCCGTGCGTGTCTGTCTCCCCCTAGAGGTCGGAGGAGGAGCTGTGCCGCATGCTGCTGGAGGTCGTGCTGTGCGTGATGTGGCGGGGCGTGGAGGGCTCGGACGACGCCGCCTGGCTGGAGCGCGGCCAGGTCTTCTCCGCCCTCACCAAGCTGGGCACGGCCAACGAGCTGCTGCTGCCCGTCGACCACGTCAAGCTCAGGTGGGCGGGGCCTGGCGCCCGCGTCGCGCCGCACGGCTGACGCGCTTACGTAAGGCCGGGAAGCCCCGCCGCTGTACGGTTGGCCAGGATTAGGCTCCGCCCAGCAGGCTGGCCCTGTCCTCTCCCTGTCTGAGCTGCACTGCTCAATCCCATTACGCACTTAAACAGGTTACCTTATCCCACACTACGTTAACTGGGCCACTGAATGCATGGAACGTGTTTAAAAATATACTATGTACTCACGCGTGTGTGTTGTGTGTGTATGTACTCACGCGTGTGCGTGTTCTGCCTGCTTCCCCAGCCTGCTGGAGAAGATGCTGGAGTGGGCGGTGACGGACAACCGGGAGGCGACGGCGGCCATGCTGCCGCAGCACACGGAGAACGCGGTGCGGCTGCTGCACATCCTGCAGGACTTCCTGCAGGCGGAGGGGCTGGTGAACCCGGCGCTGTGGACGGAGAAGGTTCTGGAGGAGGCGGTGACGCTGATGGACAGCCTGATGGTGTGGTACTCCTCAGGGGCGCAGTGGCTGCTGCTCTCCCAGGTGGGGATCCGCCTGCTGCTGGGCTTCATGGCACAGGACGACATGCAGGTGAGAAACAGTGTTTCACTACATGTCCCACGATGCACCTTGTGGCTCAACTCACTACATGTCCCACAATGCACCTCATGGCACAGCTCACTACATGTCCCACAATGCACCTCATGCCACACCTCACTACATGTCCCACAGTGCACCTCCCTACACACTTCACTACATGTCCCATAATGCACCTCATGGCACACCTCCATACACCTTACTGCACACTTCACTACATGTTCCACAGTGCGCCTCCCTACACACCTCACTACATGTTCCACAATGTAGCTCACTACATGTCCCACAATGCATCTCACGACACACCTCACTACATGTCCCACAGTGCACCTCCCTACACACTTCACTACATGTCCCACAATGCACCTCAATACATACCTCCCACAATACACCTCACTACATGTCCCACCATGTCCGCCTGCGTGTCTTACCTTGCGAACTGTTCCCTGTGTGCTGTAACCCGTGTGTCCGTGTGCCCAGGTGTGTGCCATGGCCACGGCCAAGCTGAACACCATCCTGCAGACGAAGCGCGTGGAGACGCAGGACGAGGCCTGCTACCTGCTGGGCAGCCTGGAGGGCATCCTGAGCCGCTCGGTGCGCGAGCAGACGGAGACGTACTCCTTCCTCATCCCGCTGCTGCGCACGCTGCTCTCCAAGATCCACAAGCTGCTGTACATGGAGCTGCACCTGCCCTCCCTGCCCGACACCAACGGCTCCCCCTCCTTCTTCGAGGACTTCCAGCTGTACTGCAGCTCCCCCGAGTGGAGGGTCTACCTGGACAAATATGTGAGTGTGCACGCGCCTTTTACATGAGCACACACTCACACACACACACTCACACACACACACTCACACACACTCACACACACTCTCACACACACACACAGACACACACTCTCACACACACACACACACACACACAGACACACACACACTCTCACACACACTCTCTCACACACACACTCACACACACTCACACACACTCTCACACACACACACAGACACACACTCTCACACACACACACACACCACACACAGACACACACACACTCTCACACACACACACACACACACACACCACACACACACACACACATACATATATACACACACACACACACACACACACACCACACACACACACCACACACACACACACACACATACTGTACACACACACACACACACACACTTAATAAGAAAGCAGCAGTAACACGCCGGCCCCTGTCCCCCCAGATCATTCCGTACATGAAGCAGTACGAGCTGGAGATGTTCAGCCAGGGCCACGAGTCCATGGCCCTGTTCTGGAAGGACTGCTACGAGGCCTTCATGGTCAGCCTGCACCGGCGGGAGAGGGAGCGCGGCGAGAGCAAGATCCGCTTCCAGGTGAGGCCCCTCAGCCGCGCCTGCGCTGCGCGCCGCACACAGGGCGCAGGTACGCCGCACACAGGGCGCAGGTACACCGCACACAGGGCGCAGGTACACCGCGGGAGAGAGAGAGAGAGCTGGCCCTCTAACCTGCGCACAGGAGAGAGAGAGCTGGCCCTCTAACCTGCGCACAGGAGAGAAAGGGCTGGCCCTCTAACCTGCGCACAGGAGAGAGAGAGAGCTGGCCCTCTAACCTGCGCACAGGAGAGAGAGAGCTGGCCCTCTAACCTGCGCACAGGAGAGAGAGAGCTGGCCCTCTAACCTGCGCACAGAGAGAGAGAGAGCTGGCCCTCTAACCTGCGCACAGGAGAGAGAGAGCTGGCCCTCTAACCTGCACACAGGAGAGAGAGAGCTGGCCCTCTAACCTGCGCACAGGAGAGAGAGAGCTGGCCCTCTGACCTGCGCACAGGAGAGAGAGAGCTGGCCCTCTAACCTGCACACAGGAGAGAGAGAGCTGGCCCTCTAACCTGCGCACAGGAGAGAGAGAGAGCCGGCCCTCTAACCTGCGCACAGGAGAGAGAGAGCTGGCCCTCTAACCTGCACACAGGAGAGAGAGAGCTGGCCCTCTAACCTGCGCACAGGAGAGAGAGAGAGCTGGCCCTCTAACCTGCGCACAGGAGAGAGAGAGAGCTGGCCCTCTAACCTGCGCACAGGAGAGAGAGAGCTGGCCCTCTAACCTGCGCACAGAGAGAGAGAGCTGGCCCTCTAACCTGCGTACAGGAGAGAGAGAGAGCTGGCCCTCTAACCTGCGCACAGGAGAGAGAGAGCTGGCCCTCTAACCTGCGTACAGGAGAGAGAGAGAGCTGGCCCTCTAACCTGCGCACAGGAGAGAGAGAGCTGGCCCTCTAACCTGCGCACGGGAGAGAGAGAGCTGGCCCTCTAACCTGCGCACGGGAGAGAGAGAGCTGGCCCTCTAACCTGCGCACAGGAGAGAGAGAGAGCTGGCCCTCTAACCTGCGCACAGGAGAGAGAGAGAGCTGGCCCTCTAACCTGCGCACAGGAGAGAGAGAGCTGGCCCTCTAACCTACGCACAGGAGAGAGAGAGAGCTGGCCCTCTAACCTGCGCACAGGAGAGAGCGAGAGCTGGCCCTCTAACCTGCGCACAGGAGAGAGAGAGCTGGCCCTCTAACCTGCGTACAGGAGAGAGAGAGCTGCCTCTCTAACCTGCGCACAGGAGAGAGAGAGCTGCCCCTCTAACCTGCGCACAGGAGAGAGAGAGCTGGCCCTCTAACCTGCGTACAGGAGAGAGAGAGCTGGCCCTCTAACCTGCGCACAGGAGACAGAGAGCTGGCCCTCTAACCTGCGCACAGGAGGAGAGAGAGCTGGCCCTCTAACCTGCGCACAGGAGAGAGAGAGCTGTTCCTCTAACCTGCGCACAGGAGAGAGAGAGAGCTGGCCCTCTAACCTGCGCACAGGAGAGAGAGAGCTGGCCCTCTAACCTGCGCACAGGAGAGAGAGAGCTGGCCCTCTAACCTGCGCACAGGAGAGAGAGAGCTGGCCCTCTAACCTGCGCACAGGAGAGAGAGAGCTGGCCCTCTAACCTGCGCACAGGAGAGAGAGAGCTGGCCCTCTAACCTGCGCACAGGAGAGAGAGCTGGCCCTCTAACCTGCGTACAGGAGAGAGAGAGAGCTGGCCCTCTAACCTGCGCACAGGAGAGAGAGAGCTGGCCCTCTAACCTGCGCACAGGAGAGAGAGAGCTGGCCCTCTAACCTGCGCACAGGAGAGAGAGAGCTGGCCCTCTAACCTGCGTACAGGAGAGAGAGAGCTGCCTCTCTAACCTGCGTACAGGAGAGAGAGAGCTGGCCCTCTAACCTGCGTACAGGAGAGAGAGCGCTGGCCCTCTAACCTGCGCACAGGAGAGAGAGAGCTGGCCCTCTAACCTGCGCACAGGAGAGAGAGAGCTGGCCCTCTAACCTGCGCACGGGAGAGAGAGAGCTGGCCCTCTGACCTGCGCACAGGAGAGTGTAGTGGAGAGGGTGTGGCTTGCGTAGGTCTTAAGGACCGTCTCTGAGTTCCTGTTCTTTGCCCCTCCCCCTCCCCCTCCTTGGCCCCTCCCTCAGGAGCAGTTTCTGGAGCCCTACTCCCGGCGCGGCCGCCAGGAGAACCTGCGCTACAACAGCATGCTGAAGCAGCTGCACAGCCAGCACAGCGCCGTCCTCAGGCAGTGGAAGGCAGCGCGGCGCAGCCTGGTGTGCGAGAGGGGCCCCTGGGCTGACAGGTAACCGCGGGGATACGGGCCGGGGCCCCGGAAAAACAAACAGCATCATACAGGAGTCCACCTCAGTCACGCAGTGCGTGTAGGACAGGAGTGGCTGGGAACAGTTACCAGAGTGTTCTGCTTTCATTGTTACTAAGCACATTGTTGATTTCATTGTTACTAAGCACATTGTTGATTTCACTGTTACTAAGCACATTACTATTTTCATTGTTTTCAACCACTAAGTTGATTTCATTGTTACTAAGCAAATGATAAATGGACTGCATTTGTATAGCGCTTTTATCCAAAGCGCTTTACAATTGATGACTCATTCACCCATTCACACACACACACATTCACACACCAACGGTGAAAGGCTGCCATTGAGAGCAATTAGGGGTCAGGTGTCTCGCTCAGGGACACTTCGACACGCCCAGGGCGGGGGATCGAACCGGCAACCCTCCGACTGCCAGACAAACCGCTCTTACCTCCTGAGCTAGGTCGTACTGGATCCTCTGCTGTTCTCCGTATACACCAAAAGCGGTTGATTTCACAATTAACTGAATCTCACCTTGGGTCTGAACTGGTTGCTGTGTTCACGGCTGGTCATGGGGACCTCTGGTCCAGGGCGTTCTGCTCTCTGTCCACACTGCTGTGGTGGCTGGATCCTGATTGGCCACCTGCTCAGAAGTGTGTGGGGAGATAGGCTTGTGCATTGAAAAACACTTCACCTAGAGTGGGGAAAAGGTGGAATTTTTTTTTGGTGTGGGATTATGGGATAGCGGAGGACTCACAGCATGTGTGCTCGTGTGTGTGTGTGTGTGTCGCAGGCAGCAGGGCGAGATGCACTGGCGCGTCTCCAGCGCGGAGAACTACTCGCGCATGCGCCTCAAGCTGGTGCGCAACCACAACTTCGACCCGCACGCCGAGGCCAGCGCCCTGCGGGACAACCTGGGTGAGAGCCCTGCGCTAACCCTGCGCTGACGCTGCGCTCGTCTCCGCGTTCATCCGGTGCTGTCTGTCTGTCGGGGGCTGCTGCACCTGCACGGCTCAGTCAACTTGAGTCAAACACAAAAACCGCTATCAGGGCGAAAAAAACCAGGCCTAAAACCCTGCTTGCCACCCCATTACATTACATTACATTACATTACAGGCATTTAGCAGACGCTCTTATCCAGAGCGACTTACACAACTTTGACATAGCATTTTACATTGTATCCATTTATACAGCTGGATATATACTGAAGCAATGCAGGTTAAGTACCTTGCTCAAGGGTACAACGGCAGTGTCCTTACCCGGGAATCGAACCTGCGACCTTTCTGGTACAAGTCCAGTTCCTTACCCACTGTGCTACACTCCCCCCTCCCCCACAGGCGTGCAGCAGCAGCAGGACTGCTCCCAGTCCCTGCTGCTGGAGGCGGTGAAGCAGGCCAAGGTGAGCGATCTGGAGGAGGACACGCTGGAGCTGCCCGAGGACGACCCCGGCGGGGGCAACAGCCTGTGAGTGTGTCAGCAGCTTTACCCCCCCCCCCGGGGCTCCCCTCCGAAATGTGCCTTTGTGTGGGGGGCGAATCCACCTGCTGCAGCGCTGCGCACTGTGAGGGCTAACGCGTCTGTTCTCTCTCTGTCTGTCTGTCTGTCTGTCTGTCCATCCATCCGTCTGTCCACCCACCCATCCATCTGTCTGTCTGTCTCTGTCTGTCTGTCTGTCTGTCCATCCATCCGTCTGTCCACCCACCCATCCATCTGTCTGTCTGTCTCTGTCAATTTGTCCTTCCATCTGTCTGTCTCTGTCTGTCTGTCCATCCATCTGTCCACCCACCCATCCATCTGTCTGTCTGTCTCTGTCAATTTGTCCTTCCGTCTGTCTGTCTCTGTCTCTGTCCATCCATCCGTCTGTCCACCCACCCATCCATCTGTCTGTCTGTCTGTGTCAATTTGTCCTTCCATCTGTCTGTCTCTGTCTGTCCGTCCGTCCGTCCGCTTCAGGAACGAGGCGGAGGAGGCGGGGCAGCGGGAGAAGCTGGTCATGTCGGAGGACTGCGAGCTGGTGACGGTGATGGACGTCAGCCCCGGCCGGCTGGAGCTCACCACGCAGCACATCTACTTCTACGACGGCGGCGCCGAGAAGGAGGAGGGTACGAGGGCGGGGCTAGCAGGGGGGAGGGGACTATGGGGTGCTGCTGTGTACTGGTGCCCCCTAAACGATGTCCCTATCAAAAGCAATCCTCTTTATTCCTTTCGTTTGTTTGTTTTTACATCGGTACCATCGTTTACTGGTACCCCCTAAACGATGTCCCTATCAAAAGCAATCCTCTTTATTCCTTTCGTTTGTTTGTTTTTACATCGGTACCATCGTTACTGGTACCCCTAAACGATGTCCCTATCAAAAGCAATCCTCTTTATTCCTTTCGTTTGTTTGTTTGTTTTTACATCGGTACCATCGTTTACTGGTACCCCCTAAACGATGTCCCTATCAAAAGCAATCCTCTTTATTCCTTTCGTTTGTTTGTTTGTTTTTACATCGGTACCATCGTTTACTGGTACCCCCTAAACGATGTCCCTATCAAAAGCAATCCTCTTTATTCCTTTCGTTTGTTTGTTTGTTTGTTTTTACATCGGTACCATCGTTTACTGGTACCCCTAAACGATGTCCCTATCAAAAGCAATCCTCTTTGTTCCTTTCGTTTGTTTGTTTGTTTTTACATCGGTACCATCGTTTACTGGTACCCCTAAACGATGTCCCTATCAAAAGCAATCCTCTTTATTCCTTTCGTTTGTTTGTTTGTTTTTACATCGGTACCATCGTTTACTGGTACCCCCTAAACGATGTCCCTATCAAAAGCAATCCTCTTTATTCCTTTCGTTTGTTTGTTTGTTTGTTTTGGTCCCAGTGGTGGATCATGGTTTTGTTTGGCTAGTTGCGGTTCTGGGAGGTGGTCATGTTTGTTTGGTCTTGGTTATGGGGCATGGCTGTGTTTGCCTCGTCTGAAGTGTGGGTTGTGACTGTGTGTGTCGGTCCCAGGTGTGGGTTACGACTTCAAGTGGCCGCTGTCGCAGATCCGGGAGATTCACCTGCGCAGGTACAACCTGCGCCGCTCCGCCCTGGAGATCTTCCTCATCGACCAGACCAACTACTTCCTCAACTTCAAGAAGGAGGTGATTTCCTCCCTGCTGCCCCCACTGCTCCCTTCCCTTTATCCTTTTATTTTGTTACATAAAGCTTTATTTAACATGCGCTCATCCCAGAGCAGAGGTGGCTCGATGGGGGCGGGGTCTGTGTAAACGGTTGTGTTTTGATTGACAGGCGAGGAACAAAGTGTACAGTCGTATCCTGCTGCTGCGCTCCCTCAACCTGTACGGGACGCGCTCTCCACAGGAGCTCCTCAAGGCCTCCGGACTCACCCAGGTCAGGGCTCAGGGCTCAGGGGGTCAGAGGTCGAGGGTCAGGGGTTAGATTTCACTGTTTCCCCGGAGGAGCACACCTGTTAACTCATTCTCCCTCTCTTCCTCAGAAATGGGTGAACAGAGAGATTTCCAACTTTGACTACCTCATTCAGCTCAACACTATCGCGGGACGCACCTACAACGACCTGTCGCAGTATCCCGTGGTAGGCGCCCTCCTCTGGCTGCGGTTGGAACTGCACTGTGATTTACTGTGAATGGCAAGGGAGGCTGAGAATATGTTGGAAAGCATTTAGTTGATTCCGATGTAGATCATCAGTGAGTGAAGAGTTTGAGCTGCTTCTGTAAATACCCAGCTGTGTGAAAAAATCCAGTTTGCTAAATGACTAGGGGAATTATGATGGGATCTTTCTTTATTCTGTTATTAACAGTACTGTTCTTCTGTGTGTGTGTGTGTGTGTGTGTGTGCGCAGTTCCCCTGGATCTTGACAGATTACACGTCTGAGGAGCTGGACCTCTCTGACCCGCGGGTCTTCCGGGACCTGTCCAAACCGATCGCCGTCGTCAACGAGAGGAACGCCAAAGCCGTGAGAGAGAAGTGTGTGCTCCTGACCTTCTCTCTGCTTCACCTGTGTGTGTGTGTGTGTGTGTGTGTGTGTGTGTGTGTGTGCTCCTGACCTGCTCTCCGCTTCACCTGTGTGTGTGTGTGTGTGTGTGTGTGTGCTCCTGACCTGCTCTCCGTTCACCTGTGTGTGTGTGTGTGTGTGTGTGTGTGCTCCTGACTGCTCTCTGCTTCACCGTGTGTGTGTGTGTGTGTGTGTGTGTGCTCCTGACCTGCTCTCTGCTTCACCCGTGTGTGTGTGTGTGTGTGTGTCTGTCTGTCTGTATGTGTGTGTGTCTGTCTGTCTGTCTGTGTGTGTGTGTGTGTGTGTGTGCTCCTGACCTGCTCTCTGCTTCACCCGTGTGTGTGTGTGTGTGTGTGTGTGTGTGCTCCTGACCTGCTCTCTGCTTCACCCGTGTGTGTGTGTGTGTGTGTGTCTGTCTGTCTGTATGTGTGTGTCTGTCTGTCTGTCTGTGTGTGTGTGTGTGTGTGTGTGCTCCTGACTGCTCTCTGCTTCACCGTGTGTGTGTGTGTGTGTTGTGTGTGTGCTCTGACTGCTCTCTGCTTCACCGTGTGTGTGTGATGTGTGTGTGTGTTCTGTCTGTCTGTGTGTGTGTGTGTGTGTGTGTGTGCGCGCCGGTCTGTGTGTGTGTGTGTGTGTGCACCCCCTTCTGTGTGTGTGTGTGTGTGTGTCTGTCTGTCTGTCTGTCTGTCTGTGTGTGTCTGTCTGTGTTTATCTGTCTGTCTGTCTGTCTGTGTGTGTGTATCTGTCTGTCTGTCTGTGTGTGTGTGTGTATCTGCCTGTCTGTCTGTGTGTGTGTATCTGTCTGTCTGTCTGTGTGTGTGTGTGTATCTGTCTGTCTGTCTGTGTGTGTGTGTGCGTATGTGTGTGTGTGTCTGTCTGTCTGTCTGTCTGTGTGTGTGTGTGTATCTGTTTGTCTGTGTGTGTGTCTGTGTTTATCTGTCTGTCTGTCTGTGTCTGTGTGTGTGTATCTGTTTGTCTGTGTGTGTGTCTGTGTTTATCTGTGTGTCTGTCTGTGTGTGTGTCTGTGTATCTGTCTGTGTGTCTGTGTGTCTGTGTGTGTCACTTGTACTCGGTATGTGCTGGTATTTTTGTTTAAGAAGGGCCATGAGGCAATCCGAGCCTGGCGTGTGAAGTGAAGTGTTTGTAATGGGGCCTCTTGTCTCTCCCCCGCAGGTATGAGAGCTTTGAGGACCCCACGGGGACCATCGACAGGTTCCACTACGGCACGCACTACTCCAACGCCGCCGGCGTCATGCACTACCTGATCCGCGTCGAGCCCTTCACCTCGCTGCACATCCAGCTGCAGAGCGGCAGGTTCGACTGCGCGGATCGCCAGTTCCACTCCATTCCCGCCACCTGGCAGACCCTCATGGACAACCCCAACGACGTGAAGGAGCTCATCCCGGAGTTCTTCTATTTCCCAGAATTCCTGGAAAACCAGAACGGTACGCTAGTGCTGCTGGCTGTGGTTAGAACACCCATGTGACTGGATACCCAGTGAGTACTCTCACCAGGGCTGTCTGTGCAGTCATCACTTTTACTGTGTGTACAGTAAATGGTAAATGGACTGCATTTATATAGCGCTTTTATCCAAAGCGCTTTACAATTGATGCCTCTCATTCGCCAGAGCAGTTAGGGGTTAGGGGTTAGGTGTCTTGCTCAAGGACACTTCGACATGCCCAGGGCGGGGTTTGAACCGGCAACCCTCCAACTGCCAGACCATCGGTCTTACCTCCTGAGCTATGTCGCCCCCAGTCTACTTCTGCTCTCCATAAAGACGCTGCAGTGACACGCCCAGCAGAAGCCTGTCTCCCTGAGGCCTGGCATCCCTCCGTCACGCTCCTCCTCCTCTTCCTCTTCGGTGCATTCGTCCCGCAGGCGCTCTAGAGTCTCTTACAGAACGGTCTTCCTCTCTCTTCCCGCAGGGTTCGACCTGGGCCGCCTGCAGATGTCCAAGGAGAGGGTCGATGACGTCATCCTTCCCAAATGGGCCAAGTCCCCCGAGGACTTCATCTACAAGCACAGGAAAGCCCTGGTGAGATGCAGCTCCGTCTTACTCAGCCTGGGGAGGCCCTCTACTGTCTGTGCCCTACCCTGGGAGTATCAGCTTTATGAGTGCTGGCCTACTTACAGGTTCACCATCCTGTCTGTTTATCTACCTGCTTACAAACGTGTTCTCCTGGCCTACCTGCATACTCTCAAAACAGTGTGTTCAGCTGGCCTACCTGTATACCGTCTTTACACAGTGCGTTCACCTGGCCTACCTGCATACCCTCTATACACAGTGTGTTCGCCTGGCCTACCTGCATACCCTCTATACACAGTGTGCTCACCTGGCCTACCTGCATACCCTCTATACACAGTGTGTTCACCTGGCCTACCTGCATACTCTCTATACACAGTGTGTTCACCTGGCCTACCTGCATACCCTCTATACACAGTGTGCTCACCTGGCCTACCTGCATACCCTCTATACACAGTGTGTTCACCTGGCCTACCTGCATACTCTCTATACACAGTGTGTTCACCTGGCCTACCTGCATACTCTCTATACACAGTGTGCTCACCTGGCCTACCTGCATACTCTCTATACACAGTGTGTTCGCCTGGCCTACCTGCATACTCTCTATACACAGTGTGCTCACCTGGCCTACCTGCATACCCTCTATACACATTGTGCTCACCTGGCCTACCTGCAGAACCTCTATACACAGTGTATTCATCTGTGCCACTGTATACCTCTGTATCCTGCTCTATACACAGTGTGCTCACCTGGCCTACCTGCATACTCTCAAAACAGTGTGTTCACCTGGCCTACCTGCATACTCTCTATACACAGTGTGCTCACCTGGCCTACCTGCATACCCTCTATACACAGTGTGCTCACCTGGCCTACCTGCATACTCTCTATACACAGTGTGTTCTCCTGGCCTACCTGCATACTCTCTATACACAGTGTGTTCGCCTGGCCTACCTGCATACTCTCTATACACAGTGTGCTCACCTGGCCTACCTGCATACTCTCTATACACAGTGTGCTCACCTGGCCTACCTGCATACTCTCTATACACAGTGTGTTCTCCTGGCCTACCTGCATACTCTCTATACACAGTGTTCTCACCTGGCCGACCTGCATACTCTCTATACACAGTGTTCTCACCTGGCCTACCTGCATACTCTCTATACACAGTGTGTTCGCCTGACCTACCTGCATACTCTCTATACACAGTGTGTTCGCCTGACCTACCTGCATACCCTCTATACACAGTGTGTTCACCTGGCCTACCTGCATACTCTCAAAACAGTGTGTTCAGCTGGCCTACCTGTATACCGTCTTTACACAGTGTGCTCACCTGGCCTACCTGCAATACTCTCTATACACAGTGTGTTCACCTGGCCGACCTGCATACTCTCTATACACAGTGTGTTCACCTGGCCTACCTGCATAACCTCTATACACAGTGTATTCATCTGTGCCACTGTATACCTCTGTATCCTGCTCTATACTCAGTGTGTTCACCTGGCCTACCTGTATATCCTCCTTACGATACTGTGCTGTCCCTGTGTTGTGTAACAGGAGTCTGAGTATGTGTCCGCCCACCTCCACGAGTGGATCGATCTGATCTTCGGCTACAAACAGCGAGGCCCTGCAGCTGTGGAGGCCCTCAACGTCTTCTACTACTGCACGTATGAAGGTACTGACACTACAGACACTACTGACAATACTGCACATATGAAGGTACAGACACTACAGACATTACAGGCACTACTGCACATATGAAGGTACTGACACTACAGACATTACAGACAGTACTACTGCACATATGAAGGTACAGGCATTACATACATTACAGACACTACTACTGCACATATGAAGGTACTGACACTACAGACACTACTGCACACATGAAGGTACAGACACTACTGCACGTATGAAGGTACAGACACTATTGCACATATGAAAGTACAGGCATTACATACATTACAGACACTACTACTGCACATATGAAGGTACAGACACTACCGCACGTATGAAGGTACAGACACTACTGACATTACTGCACATATGAAGGGGCGACATAGCTCAGGAGGTAAGACCGATTGTCTGGCAGTCGGAGGGTTGCCGGTTCAAACCCCACCCTGGGCGTGTCGAAGTGTCCTTGAGCAAGACACCTAACCCCTAACCCCTAACTGCTCTGGCGAATGAGAGGCATCAATTGTAAAGCGCTTTGGATAAAAGCGCTATATAAATGCAGTCCATTTACCATTACCATTTACTGACACTACAGACACTACTGCACATATGAAGGTACAGACACTACTGCACGTATGAAGGTACAGACACTACTGACATTACTGCACATATGAAGGTACAGACACTACTGCACATATGAAAGTACAGACACTACTGCACATATGAAGGTACAGACACTACTGACATTACTGCACATATGAAGGTACAGACATTACTACACGTGGCTCCTGTAATTTCTTCTTCCGCTATGGTGCACACCTTGCTATCCCAGAATGCTGTGCTCTGATCTCTTGCTCTCTGTGTTTGGTTGCTTCCCTGCAGGTGCGGTGGACCTGGACGCCATCACGGATGAGAAGGAGCGCAAGGCAGTGGAGGGGATGATCAGTAATTTCGGACAGACACCCTGCCAGCTGCTCAAGGTACACTGCCCCAAATGGGAGCGCCCTAATTGATAATGCCTGATTAGAGTGTGCGTGAAGCAGCCACCGCATTTCAGCTTTCATCCTTAAGGTCAGTTTTGAATGAAGATGTGAGTGAGTGTGAAATGGACCTTCCCCCCGCTTTAACGTGTCTTTCAGGCTCTGGACCTAGCCGGTCGCGTAGGTGTCTGAGCGACCCCGGGCCACCCGGCGCGTCTCTCAGTGGAGGAGGTGATCAGTATTCGGACAGACACCTGCGCTCTAGTACATCAAGGAGGCCTATTGAAACTGCCTGATTCAGAGTTCGTGAAGCATGCACGCATTTCAGCTTTCTTGATAAGGTCGTCTTGAATGAGATTGAAGTGTAAATGGACCTTTCCACACCGTTTTAAACGTGTTCTTTAGCGTGCGGGACGGTTACCTGTCGTGTAGGTGTCTGACGCTGTACCTCCGTCAGGAACCCCACCCGGCGCGTCTCTCGCTGGAGGAGGTGGAGAAGAGGAAGACGAGGCTCGACGCCTGCCCCCTCAGCATCTTCGAGCACCTGACCGAGCTCAAGTCCTTCTTCGTGGAGGTGCGGTTCCGGCTTTGCCATTGGCTGATAAGCGTGGTCTTCGTTTGGTTGACATGACACAAGTCCCTTGCTTCCTAAATCACATGATAAGCTGAATAAAGCATTCTGTTCCAGGGCATCAGTGACAATGTGCCCCTGGTCAAGGCCGTGGTTCCCAAAAACCAGTCCCACTCCTTCATCAGCCAGGGCAGCCCCGACACGCTGGTGAGTCTGTTACCCTCCAGCCTGTTCCACTGTACCGTTTCTCATTATGATGACAGACACCCTTGACCACTGTAACGTAACTGGTTATTACATTACATTACATTACAGGCATTTAGCAGACGCTCTTATCCAGAGCGACTTACACAACTTTTACATAGCATTTACATTGTATCCATTTATACAGCTGGATATATACTGAAGCATTTTCGGTTAAGTACCTTGCTCAAGGGTACAACGGCAGTGTCCTACCCGGGAATCGAACCTGCGACCTTTCGGTTACAAGCCCAGTTCCTTACCCACTGTGCTACACTGCCGCCATAGTTTCATATAGTCAAATGGATTCAGATCATTGATTTAACATATGTAGGTCTCTGACTGGCCCGGTGTGGGGTAAATCCCCGTGATTGGCCGGCGTGCGATTTGTGACGTAAGGCCTCTGCTGCGCTCCCCAGGTGACTCTGAGTCAGAACGGGCTGATGGGGATGCACGCCTGGCTCCCCTACGACAAGAACATCTCCAACTACTTCACCTTCATCAAGGACCCCACCGTGGCCAGTCCCAAGTGAGTCTCCGCCTGTCCAGCAGCAGGGACAGCGCCTCTGGCACGCGCTCAGCAGCTGCAGCGGCGTGGACGCTGAGGCTGTAAAGTAGGGGTGCAGTGGGGTACAGTAGTTGCTGTGGCTGGTACACGCCAGCCAGACCTCTCCATTCTGTGACCTCTAGGTGCCTGACCCAACCCCCCCCACTTGTTGGTTTCTTTGTTGTTGTCTTCACGCTTACCGAATATAAATGGGCCCGCTGTGCCTTCTTGGTGATTTGACACCTCTGTATCCCTGAGACTAGCACTGTTCCCCACTTGTGTCACCCTGGATAAGTGGTCCACTCTGTGATTGTAATGGAATGAAATCAGAACAAAATGGAGACTGCCTCAAAAGAATGTGTAGTGTTTTTTTTTTTACAGCAGCGTATAGATAATGAAAAGTTGGACAGGTTTTTGGGGTGTAGTAGGCCCTTAGTCTTAATGTTCCCCTCCCTGCAGGACCCAGCGCTTCCTGGGGGGGCCTTTCTCCCCGGAGGTGGAGGTGACGGCCCGGCTGTTCGTGGTGTCGCACGACGGGAAGCTGCTGTTCAGCGGCGGTCACTGGGACAACAGCCTGCGGGTCACCTCCCTGCTGAAGGGCAAGACTGTGGGCCAGCACATCCGGCACATGGGTACGGTCCGAGTGCGTTTATACAGCGCCGCTAACGCTAGCACATCCGGCACATGGGTACGGTCTGAGTGCGTTTATACAGCGCTGCTAACGCTAGCACATCCGGCACATGGGTACGGTCCGAGTGCGTTTATACAGCGCTGCTAACGCTAGCACATGGGTACGGTCTGAGTGTGTTTATACAGCGCTGCTAACGCTAGCACAAACCCGGCACATGGGTACGGTCTGAGTGCGTTTATACAGCGCTGCTAACGCTAGCACATCCGGCACATGGGTACGGTCTGAGTGCGTTTATACAGCGCCGCTAACGCTAGCACATCCGGCACATGGGTACGGTCCGAGTGCGTTTATACAGCGCTGCTAACGCTAGCACATCCGGCACATGGGTACGGTCTGAGTGCGTTTATACAGCGCTGCTAACGCTAGCACATCCGGCACATGGGTACGGTCTGAGTGCGTTTATACAGCGCTGCTAACGCTAGCACATCCGACACATGGGTACGGTCTGAGTGTGCGTTTATACAGCGCTGCTAACGCTAGCACATCCGGCACATGGGTACGGTCCGAGTGCGTTTATACAGCGCTGCTAACGCTAGCACATCCGGCACATGGGTACGGTCCGAGTGTGTTTTACAGCGCTGCTAACGCTAGCACATCCGGCACATGGGTACGGTCGAGTGGTTTATACAGCGCTGCTAACGCTAGCACATCCGGCACATGGGTACGGTCGAGTGTGTTTATACAGCGCTGCTAACGCTAGCACATCCGCACATGGGTACGGTCTGAGTGTGTTTATACAGCGCTGCTAACGCTACACTGGCACATGGGTACGGTCTGAGTGTGTTTATACAGCGCTGCTAACGCTAGCACATCCGGCACATGGGTACGGTCTGAGTGTGTTTATACAGCGCTGCTAACGCTAGCACATCCGGCACATGGGTACGGTCTGAGTGTGTTTATACAGCGCTGCTAACGCTAGCACATCCGGCACATGGGTACGGTCCGAGTGTGTTTATACAGCGCTGCTAACGCTAGCACATCCGGCACATGGGTACGGTCTGAGTGTGTTTATACAGCGCTGCTAACGCTAGCACATCCGGCACATGGGTACGGTCTGAGTGTGTTTATACAGCGCTGCTAACGCTAGCACATCCGGCACATGGGTACGGTCCTGAGTGTGTTTATACAGCGCTGCTAACGCTAGCACATCCGGCACATGGGTACGGTCGAGTGCGTTTATACAGCGCGCTAACGCTAGCACATCCGACACATGGGTACGGTCTGAGTGTGTTTATACAGCGCTGCTAACGCTAGCACATCCGGCACATGGGTACGGTCCGAGTGTGTTTATACAGCGCTGCTAACGCTAGCACATCCGGCACATGGGTACGGTCCGAGTGTGTTTATACAGCGCCGCTAACGCTAGCACATCCGGCACATGGGTACGGTCTGAGTGTGTTTATACAGCGCTGCTAACGCTAGCACATCCGGCACATGGGTACGGTCTGAGTGTGTTTATACAGCGCTGCTAACGTTCAGCATGGACGCTCAGCGTTTGAATGCGGTGTTAATGTCTCTCACGGTTCTGTTGCTGTCGCTATTTGCGGTCACTGTTTAGAGATCTGTATGCGGTGTTAATGTCTCTTACAGTTCTGTTGCTGTCGCTATTTGCGGTCACTGTTTAGAGATCTGTATGCGGTGTTAATGTCTCTCACGGTTCTGTTGCTGTCGCTATTTGCGGTCACTGTTTAGAGATCTGTATGCGGTGTTAATGTCTCTCACGGTTCTGTTGCTGTCGCTATTTGCGGTCGCTGTTTAGAGATCTGTATGCGGTGTTAATGTCTCTCACGGTTCTGTTGCTGTCGCTATTTGCGGTCACTGTTTAGAGATCTGTATGCGGTGTTAATGTCTCTCACGGTTCTGTTGCTGTCGCTATTTGCGGTCACTGTTTAGAGATCTGTATGCGGTGTTAATGTCTCTCACGGTTCTGTTGCTGTCGCTATTTGCGGTCACTGTTTAGAGATCTGTATTGGTCTTCGCTGTGGGCTCTGTGTTGTGCTCATGGATCTGTGGTCTTAAGACCATGTTCCTGCAGGCCCCACAGCATTGTTGACGCCCTGTGTTAATGCTGAGCAAACAATCTGTTGTTCTTGCGGTGCGCTAAACATCGGTGTTAGTGCTGAGTGAATGTGCACTAAACATCAGTGTTAGTGCTGAGTGAATGTGCACTAAACATCAGTGTTAGTGCTGAGTGAATGTGCACTAAACATCGGTGTTAGTGCTGAGTGAATGTGCACTAAACATCGGTGTTAGTGCTGAGTGAATGTGCACTGAACGTCGGTGTTAGTGCTGAGTGAATGTGCACTGAACGTCGGTGTTAGTGCTGAGTAAATGTGCACTGAACGTCGGTGTTAGTGCTGAGTGAATGTGCGCTGAACGTCGGTGTTAGTGCTGAGTGAATGTGCACTGAACGTCGGTTGTTAGTGCTGAGTAAACGCGCACTGAACGTCGGTGTTAGCGCTGAGCGAATGTGCACTGAACGTCGGTTGTTAGTGCTGAGCGAACGCGCGCTGAGCGTCGGTTGTTAGTGCTGAGCGAACGCGCGCTGAACGTCGGTTGTTAGTGCTGAGCGAACGCGCACTGAACGTCGGTGTTAGTGCTGAGTAAATGCGCACTGAATGTCAGTGTTAGCGCTGAGTGAATGCGCACTGAACGTCGGTGTTAGTGCTGAGTAAATGCGCACTGAATGTCAGTGTTAGCGCTGAGTGAATGCGCACTGAACGTCGGTGTTAGTGCTGAGTAAATGCGCACTGAATGTCAGTGTTAGCGCTGAGTGAATGCAGGACGGAGTGTAGCACAGTGGGTAGGGAACTGGGCTTGTAACCGAAAGGTCGCAGGTTCGATTCCCGGGTAGGACACTTCCGTTGTACCCTTGAGCAAGGTACTTAACCGGAATTGCTTCAGTATATATCCAGCTGTATAAATGGATACAATGTAAAATGCTATGTAAAAGTTGTGTAAGTCGCTCTGGATAAGTGCGTCTGCTAAATGCCTGTAATGTAATGTAATGAATGCGCACTGAACGTCGGTGTTAGCGCTGGTGCTGACGCCCTTCCTCCCGCAGACGTGGTGACCTGCCTGGCGACGGACCACTGCGGCATCCACCTGATCTCCGGCTCGCGGGACTCCACCTGCATGGTGTGGCAGGTGCTGCAGCAGGTGTGTGGGACAGCCGCATCACTTCCTGTGTCGTACACAGGGGGCAGCGGTGTTTGCGTTAGGGTTACTTCAATTCGCTCCTCACATTCCGTTGCATTCGTTCACACATTCACCAGTTATTAAAACATTTTCTGCCACAAAATGTCCTCTTATTACCGTCATTTAAATTCTGCACGTAATATTTTAGTCATCACTGTTATTGCATAAATTATGTGTTTATATGTAAGTTTTATGTGTCCCTATACTATACGAACAGACTTACAATGTTAATTTGGTGCGTGGCTGTAGTTTACATTCACACAGTTGCGATTAATTAAGCATTTTGCATGACACGTGAAATTGTAATTCAGACAAGCTGAAGTTCACATCAGCTGGGGCAGGTGGCCAGAGTAACAAGACTGCAATAAAAGCTGGATTTTGGGAGAAAGGTCTGCAGGAACAAGTTGAAATTGATCTTGATCTCTCGTCTTTGTCTCTCTCTCTCTCTCTCTTTCTCTCTCTCTCTCTCTCTCTCTCTCTCTCTCTCTCTCTCCCCCCCTCTCTCTCTCTCTCTCTCTGCAGGGCGGGGCTCCTGTGGGCCTGTGCCCTAAACCGGTGCAGGTGTTGTATGGACACATGGATGAGGTGGTGAGCGTCAGCATCAGCACAGAGCTGGACATGGCTGTCTCAGGATCGAGGGTACTGCTGTTTCTTACACACACACTTACACACACACACACACACACAACAACACACACACACATATTACACACACACTCGCACACGCACTTGCACGCACGCGCTCACATACGTGCTCACACACACACACACTTGCACGCACACACACACTACACACACACACTTGCACGCACACTCACACACACACACACACACACTTACACACCCACGCCCACACCCACGCACACACTCACGCACACACACACAACACACACACACTTGCACGCACACTCACACACACACACTTGCACGCACACTCACGCACACACACACACACACACACCCACGCCCACACACACACACACACACTCACACACAGGCACACACACACACACACACACACAAATAACATCATGGCGCGTGTGTGTGTTTGGGGCAGGACGGCACGGTGCTCATCCACACCGTCCGGAGGGGCCAGTACATGCGCTCCCTGCGGCCGCCCTGCGAGAGCTCCCTGCCCGTGTCCATCCTGCACCTGGCCGTGTCCTGGGAGGGCCGGCTGGTGGTGCACACCTGCGTGGAGGGCAAGGCCACGCTCAAGGTGAGACCGCACGGCGCGCCGGCGCCACACGCTGGCCACAGTGGGGAGTGCGTCTTGTGTCAGCCAGCAAATATACACATGGGTCTTTTTAAGGACAAGCTATGCATGGGTTTTTTTAAGATCAGTAGAAGTTGTTATTAGCAATCTGTCTTAGAAATCGCCTGTGTTAGTGAATTAAAAGCAGGGGACTGTAAGGTAGATCAACTATCATTTGCAGTGAATTATGGGACAAATACTGCACTGGTCTCACCTGAGAGGGGTCAGAAGTGAAAGCCACAGGAAGAGGAAGTGGATTTAGTGTCAGACGGAGCTCAATGCGCAGAGTGAAGGTGTTTAATTGGCCTGTCTTCCTCACGCATGCTGTGTGTGTGTGTGTGTGTGTGTGTGTGTGTGTGTGTGTGTGCGTGTGTGCGTGTGTGCGTGTGTGCGTGTGTGCGTGTGTGCGTGTGTGCGTGTGTGCGTGTGTGCGTGTGTCTGTGTGTCTGTGTGTGTCTGTGTGTGTGTCGCAGGATAAGAACGCCCTTCACGTGTATTCTGTGAACGGTAAGCACCTGTGCACGGAGAGCCTGCAGGAGCAGGTGACCGACCTGTGCGTGTCCGGGGAGTACATCGTGCTGGGCAGCGAGCAGGGCTTCCTCTCCATCCGCGACCTCTACAGGTAACTCAGCACTGCGCCCCCCCCCCAACCCTAACCCTAACCTGAACCCTAACCCTAACCCCTCGGACTTACTGTGGATGTGCAGGTTAAGGATACATCTGCAGTGCCTCCCCCCAGGAATCGAACCTGCAGCCACTCCTTTACCCACCCGTCCCTGCAACCTCAAAATTAATTTCGATTTTTAATTCAGTTTGGTACACTGTACTTAAACCAAAAAATGACAAACCTTACACAATATACGTGAGCCAGAGGCACAATGCACATTACGCGACAACAGCAGACTGCTCACACACACAGTTTCAACACTTTCATGTCCAGCTGGTGGTAAGCACAAAAACAGTACTAATAGCAAGGGGCGCTAGTTTCTTCTGTAGGCAACTTAGGAAAAATTCTGAGGTAAGTTTTTTTGAGTTTAGTTGACGCAGTAATCTGAGTTCTTTTCCGTTGACACTGGGTTGCTTGAGTGTGGCTTGTTCAGGGGGAGTTAGCTGTGTGTTGCATTTTCAGTGAAAAAGGTACTGCTTGGAGTACTGCTGTGTGATTTTAAAGGCTGCTCCAGGGAAATGGGCTTGGTTTTGGTCGGGTGACGCGCTCTCTGTCGCCCCCTGCAGCCTGGCCCTGTGCGCGGCGCCCATGGCGATGCGGGTCCCCGTGCGCTGCGTCTCGGTGACCAAGGAGCAGAGCCACGCCCTGGTGGGGCTGCGGGACGGGAAGCTGATCATCGTGGGCGTGGGCAAGCCGGCCGAGGTAAAGAGCTCCCTCAGGAACTACATCGCCCAGAGTCTGGAGGGCTCGCCCCTCATGGACACGCCCCTGCTGGCCCCCCTCCGAGTGCGCTCGCCCGCCCGCCTCATGCACCTCAGGGAAAAGCTGGTGTTCAGCCCCCCGCCCTGAGCACTGGGACCCCCCCCCTCACTCCACGCCCCATGGGAGGGGGGGGGGGGTGAGGTGTCCTCCACCCAACTGTGGGAGTTAAGCTACCTTATACTGTCAATCTGCGATTCCCCGACCGAAGCCATCCAATCAAATGGCCAGGCTCTCCGGGGGGCCTAATGCACCTCCGCAGCGATTGGCTCAGAGGCTTCTTCTTCTCCAGTCGTTGGCTGCACGTGCTGGTCTTCCACTGTGGGCGTTCATTCATTCATACGCTCGGGTTCCTTCAGCTTCTGTGCGCAGCCTGATGGGCGAGGGGGTCAGGTTCATTAGATTAGGCTGCAGAGGCTGCCTGCGGTACACGTCCTCACGCTGTGCTCACAGTGCAGTGTACCCGTGTGTGCTGTGTGCTCATGATTGCTGTTTGTCTGTCTTGGTGTTATGTTATGTCCCCCAGGATAAGGGAGCCAATCCAGTGTTTTTGTTAGCAATAAGAATACGTGTTGTATTGTGCACACATGCAACACAAAGTAGTACTTTGCCTGTAGTTTGGCTGTGATGTGATTATAAAGATGTAAGATATTGTTGATGATTTGTGATTGATAAGATTGATTGGCAGTGATTGATGAGATTGATTGGCAGTGATTGATGAGATTGATTGGCAGTGATTGATGAGATTGATTGGCAGTGATTGATAAGATCGATTGGCAGTGATTGATAAGATCGATTGGCAGTGATTGATAAGATTGATTAGCAGTGATTGATGAGATTGATTGGCAGTGATTGATAAGATTGATTGGCAGTGATTGATGAGATTGATTGGCAGTGATTGATGAGATTGATTGGCAGTGATTGATGAGATTGATTGGCAGTGATTGATGAGATTGATTGGCAGTGATTGATGAGATTGATTGGCAGTGATTGATGAGATTGATTGGCAGTGATTGATAAGATTGATTGGCAGTGATTGATGAGATTGATTGGCAGTGATTGATAAGATTGATTGGCAGTGATTGATAAGATTGATTGGCAGTGATTGATAAGATTGATTGGCAGTGATTGATGAGATTGATTGGCAGTGATTGATGAGATTGATTGGCAGGGATTGATAAGATTGATTGGCAGGGATTGATAAGATTGATTGGCAGGGATTGATGAGATTGATTGGCAGTGATTGATGAGATTGATTGGCAGTGATTGATGAGATTGATTGGCAGGGATTGATAAGATTGATTGGCAGGGATTGATAAGATTGATTGGCAGGGATTGATAAGATTGATTGGCAGGGATTGATAAGATCGATTGGCAGTGATTGATAAGATTGATTGGCAGTGATTGATGAGATTGATTGGCAGTGATTGATAAGATTGATTGGCAGTGATTGATAAGATTGATTGGCAGTGATTGATGAGATTGATTGGCAGTGATTGATAAGATTGATTGGCAGTGATTGATGAGATTGATTGGCAGTGATTGATAAGATTGATTGGCAGCGCTGGTCATCTCCAGGCTTTTCTCTTCTCTTAGTTTCCTGTTTTTTCTCCTTCGTTGATCCTGCCAGTGAATGGAAAGTCCGGAGCATGACCAAAGCATTCACTAATCATCTCCCCCTCCCTCCCCCCCCCATTTTTTTATTTCCCCCTTCCCTCTTTTAAATCCATCTTTTCTTTCCTCCTCTTCCTCTTCCTCCTCCTCCTCCTCCTCCTCCGCTGTCCTGTCCCGCTCCTCCCAGATGCGCTCGGGCCAAATCACGCGCAAGTTGTGGGGCTCCAGTAAGCGCCTGACCCAGATCTCGTCCGGGGAGACGGAGTACCACGCCAGGGACCAGAACTGACAGGCCCCTCGCCCCCACCAATCACAAATCACCCACCCCCCTCCACCACCGCCGCCTCCTGATTGGCTCCCTGCCCTGTTAATCACTACGGTCTTCACCCAATGGAAGGTGATGGCCGGTGTTTAATTGAACCGAATGTCGCCTCTCTCTCCTTCGACTGGGACTAATCTGTGATTCACAACTGAGACTGTGAGGTCCTGTCGAGCTGCGCCCCCCCCCCCCTCCCCCCCCAGCGTACAGGACCGTAACCAAGTATACCCAACCAGCCCCAGACCGTATCTGGGCTCTGATCCAGCATGTTGTGGGCGGGAGGGAGAGGACTAGAGCTGGGTCAGCCAGCGCGGGCGCTGTGGTTCTGACCTGACTGTGTACCTCAACCCACCCCCCCCCCCCCCTTTATCCCTCCCACCGTCCCCACTAATCTCACATGACCCCCCCCCCACCCCACCCCACCCGGTTTTATTCACAACTAATCTCACATCACACCCTCCCCCTCCCACAACTGGTCGCTAACCTTTTCATCCATGAAGTCGTCGCTTCGGCTCTGAGCGTTAGGCCGTAAGGCTGTGGAGACTCTTAACGGCGCCTGCTTCCACGCCAGAGGAAGAGCAGGTGCGCCACGTGGGTGCTGGAGCTCCCCACTGTGGCCCTCCGTGGTACTGCGCCGGTGCCACTGCACCGCAGCCCTATGGCGGCGTCGCTCGCAGACCGAAGGGTGGAGCTTAACCTTTATTTCCGGTGGCCTTTCACTCGCCTTATAGCCAGCGTGTTTACAGCCGCGAAAACCGCCGGTGGCCAGAGACGGGCGTTTTGAATGAGCCGGGCGGCACCGCGCGAGGTACGCGGACGGCGGCCTCCGTCCGTCCGCCGGCGCTGCGTCGCTGACCGGCCCGTCGGGTCCGCGCGCCGTCCGCGGCGCGGGCTCTCCTGGGCGCTAGCGGCGTCTGTGCCTCGGTCAGCCCTGATGGCTTTCACACACTACAGCACAGACACCTCTTCTCTTAATCAAATCTGAACCTGCGCTGCAAGGAGCAGGCAGGCCGTACCCATTGGGCGTAACCACACACGCAGACACACAGATGTGCTCATAGAGTCATACTAGACATACAAGACATACAGTCACACAAAACACACGCGAGTACCCATATGTGCACATAGTCTTAACACTAGCACGCTGTCATTGGCACGGCGTGCAGGGCGGCTAACGTGGCTACGCCACTGGATTCGTGTCTGAGCGACGGCCCTGTAGCCAGCAGCGCTGTAAGGCTACGTTAGCGCGCGGAAGATTTTTGCTTTACTTGAACAAATTTTTTTTTTTTTTTTTTAAAGATACAATAATTTCCTTTAATTGTTTTGTAGATTAAGAGAGAGAGTTGTTTTTAACGGTCACTTGTAATTATGTAGATGGAACCGTGGACACCCAGACCACCAGGGGGCTCTGAGTGAAAGGCAGGGATTAGGTTAAACAATCACTCAAAAAAAAAAAATGAAAGGCAGGGGGGATTGGACGGGAGTTAAGGCTTCCGAGTTAGCGAAAGCCGCTACCCTGCTCCAGCCTGCAACTGTGCGTATTAAGACATTCCGGTCTGGGTGAGAATGTCGGAACGTCGTGAAACTCCGACTACTCTGGCTGACTGAACAACAGCCCGTCTTCCTGGTTACTGACGGGGATGGTGTACATCGTGTTCCTTTATCACAAGGCCTAACCTCAGAGCCCAAAATCACTGACTTGCGGTCTCACTTCAACTTTTTTTTTTTAACTTCATGTTTTTTGCTCCGAGGTTTGGTCTTGTGACGGTCTCGCTCTGGTTGGAAATCCAGATTACTGACAAGGATTACTCTTTCCATATATGCAGTACCTAACTTATTTGTTTGGTGAGATTTATTTTATGTATTTTCTATGTTAATTGATTATGAACGTTTCTCTGCTTTATCATGGTTTTCCCTTGATTGGCTGATTGGTTGGTCCTCCTCCTGTGTAGATTTATTCGCTCTCACGTGCTGACCAGAGCATTCGATAGTGGTTTTAACCCATCCCACAGAGGAACGATTTCCTTCCTCTGTGTGTGTGTGTGTGTGTGTGTGTGTGCGCGTGCGTGACTGAGTGAGTGCGTGTGTGTGTAATGAAAAAAATGCAGATCTATATTTGCCAAAATGCAGACAACCAACTGTAAAAACTTCCTATACTGGGGCGAACCTGTCTCTCTGCCCTCAGTATTGTACTGCCGGGTCAGGGGTCGAGCCAAGATGGTCAGTCAGAGTGAAATGGTTGTTTGTAGGTTGAGTTTTTGCAGTGTGCCTGCAGTACACCAGCATGCTGTGCCAAGGGCTGGTTCAGCAGCCTCTGAAGCTCTTCCAGAGGAAGTTCCTCACTTCCGTCTCCACGGAAACAAGCGCATCGCCCCATTTCTTTCACGTGCCCTCCAAAGAGACATTGAAAGTGCGTTTTTCTTTCCCCCCCCATAGACTTTGTTTTCTGTGCTTTGCTGACAAGACCACTACGATGAACAAAGAAAGTGAAATCCATCATTATTTTACTAATTCCTCTGTTGAAATAAATGGAGTGCCTTTTCACACTCTGTGTCAAATGACCTTTCGAATGGGGCCATGGTGTGAACGTGCATGTAACCTGTGTGACCCCCCCCCCCCATATCCCAAGAACAACTTCATTCCAGACAGGCTATGGCCCCTGAAAACTCCAAGGACACCACAGAGAAAGATTGAGCGAAAATCAGAAATTCTGTAACTAAAAATCCTAGCTGCTTTCTTCTGTAACTTCCACCAAATGGTTGTGTGTGTATATCTGTGATTATTTATAAATACAGTATATAAATATGTACAGCATGATTTTTATTTCGGTGTATTTGAAATGTATTTTTTTGCACTTTCCAGGTACTACAGATTGTAACAGGTTGTTTTTAATGTTCTCCGCTGATCTGTAAAGACTGCTTTGTATACACAGAAAGGTGTGGAAACGTCATTAAAGTCGATGGATAAAAAGTGTGTGATGCTGCAGTATCTCTGTGGACCCACAGTGTTCAGAACTGAGCAGAATGTCACCCTGTCCCCTAACCAGGAGTTTAGTTTACAGGGGCTGTGTTAGGCACAGAGTTCATTCCAACCGCTTATTTTCAGTCCTTGCATCTCTTCCTCGCGTCCTTTCCTCGCTCCTTAGCTCCACCCAATGGAGGAAGCCAGGATGAGATACGAGGGCAAAGGAATCGAGGCAACATGTATTAGGCAAGTGGAGCGTCCTCACTCAGTCAAGCGTAGGTTTCAAGAGATGTGAATTTCAGATGTAAATGGTAAATGGACTGCATTTATATAGCGCTTTTATCCAAAGCGCTTTACAATTGATGCCTCTCATTCGCCCGAGCAGTTAGGGGTTAGGTCTTGCTCAAGGACACTTCGACATGCCCAGGGTGGGGTTTGAACCGGCAACCCTCCGACTGCCAGACAATCGGTCTTACCTCCTGAGCTACGTCGCCCCCTATGTGGAGAGAGGTGGATCCACAGGCGGGTCATTTATACGTCCGAAAAAAAGGCTACCGCAAAGGCTGCTCTTGTGTATCCTCGCTGAAGTGTCCTCCAGGAGCCTCCTCACTCCTCGCTTCCCACATGGAGCAGTCAAGGGATTGGAACGGCCTTAAAGATGGCGGACCTCGGTCGATTTCTGGGCTACGCAGGGACCGAGGAGACCAGGACGAGATACAATAAGGGACTGGAATGAACCCCCGGTCTGGTGCCCCCGGGCTGCACCAGAGACGCGCGGATGTGCTCATCAGCCAACCCTGGCAACTGAGGGGGGGGGGGGCTCGACTCGTGAGCTGCTCCCCCTGCAGTGGTGGGTAAGTACAGTGCTGTGAAAATGTATTTTCCACCCTTCCTGATTTCCTCTATTATTGCATATGTCACAGTCTTTGTTTCAGATCTTTAGACAAAATGTAATATTTAAAAAGGGAACCTGACTAAACGTGCAACCGATTTTTATTCATTCGATTTCATTTAATGAAAAAAGTTATCAGACACCCATTATTCGTAGTTGCATCACCTGTGAGCAGCATTGAGGAGCTCTAGCTAGAGGCTAGAGAGGCCTGCGGTTCTTCAGACGTTCTTCTGGGATCTTTTGTGGCATGCTGAATGAGTTATCATCGAGCCCTTGGAGACATTTTGGCAGGCCAGCCGCTCCTGGGAAGATTCACACCGTTTCAAGTGTTGGAGATAATGGCTCTGTGGTTTGGTGGGAGTCCCAGAGCCTTAGAAGTGGCTTTGTAACCCTTTCTTGACTGATATTCCCACAACTTTTTTTCCCCCCCTCATCTCTTCTGGAATCTCCTTTGATCGTGGCATAGTGTGCTCGCAGAACCTTCGCGGTGACTCCTTCACACCGATGGTATGGTTCAATATGAGTGAGGTTTAATCTAATTGGGCGATATAGCTCAGGAGGTAAGACCGATTGTCTGGCAGTTGGAGGGTTGCCGGTTCAAACCCCGCCCTGGGCATGTCGAAGTGTCCTTGAGCAAGACACCTAACCCCTAACTGCTCTGGCGAATGAGAGGCATCAATTGTAAAGCGCCTTGGATAAAAGCGCTATATAAATGCAGTCCTTTTATCAATTAAATTTGGTTATTTAGTTGATTAACTATGGGGGCAATTACTTTTTCACATGGGTGATATGGGTCTTTGATAACTTATTCAGTAAACAAATGAAATGTGTTCTGTGCTTATTCAGTTTCCCTTTGTCTGATCTTGCATTTTGTCTAAAGATACCATTCATATGATTCAGAAACCATTCAATGGGACAAATATGCAATAATAGGAAATAAAGAACGGGGCAAATATATTTGTCCCGGCACCCTAAATGTTACCCTGTTCTGATTCAACTTTATATGAGGTTTATCAGGTTTTTTTTGGACCGTTTTTTCTTTTTTTAAATTAATAGGTCTGTGTTCAAGAACTTTTTTTTGTTTTCAGTTACCCGTAGTGATCGTTACATCAGCATTAGAATGTTCAGTTAAAACACTCAAATTGCATATTTGTGATCTTACACCCTAAAGGGACGGAGACTGCAAAAATACATTTTTTTTCACAGATAGATTTATTTCAGTTTAACCAGAAAAAAAAATCCATGTCAATTTTACTTGCACTGCAGGTGTTTGGGATTGGTGGATTGTCCCAAGCTTGCATTAACTGTGCCCTTTGTCCCTGTGAGCGCACTCCAGGTCATACTCCGTCTGTGAGCAGGAAGCTCAGGTCGCTCCCGGGTTCGTGCTCGGTGGCTGGCTTCCCCCTGGAAAACAGAATGGGCTTGTGTTAAAGCAGGCGACCGCACGTACCTGTGATGTGTGGCAGGGGGGGGGGGGGCTCACCTGCTGAAGAGCCTGGCCTTGGTGCTGCCCAGGAGGGTCGCTCTGTTCCCTTCCACCAGCAGCATCGACCCCTCTCTCAGTCCCTGAATGGTACGATCCGAGTCAGTGCTCCAAAGTCAAGGCTCACATGACTGCAGCTCACAGCGCCAGTGTCACAGAACGCTGACGTGGTTAAATCACAGCTCTCTGCAGAGCTCACGAGGGTGAGGTCAGAGTCTGCGTGTGGTAATACTCAAGTGTACGAGGTCAGAGTCCGTAACGCTCAAACCGGGCGTCGATGCCTCACCAGCACACTGGGCGCGTCCGGCTCCTCGTGGTACTGCCGGATTCGCTGCTCTCGCGTCTCCTGAAGGAAGGAAAGCTCCGATGAGAACAGAAGGGAGAGAGCGCAGGAGGAGGAGGAGGTAAAGAGGGAGGAGTGTGCGGGCCTGCGCTCACCCCCATGTGCTTGCTGTCGGGGTTGGTGTCCAGGTAGTGGGGGTTGATGTTGAAGGGCACCAGCCCCATGGCGGTGAGGGTGGGAGGGTAGACGATGGGCATGTCGTTGGTGGTGTTGATGCTGACGGTTGCAACGTTGGTGCCTGCGCTCGACCCCATGTAAGGTATCCCATCCTGAAACCCAGCACTCCCAAGTTAGTCACCCTCAAGGCCACCGTGTTCACGAAACCACACATCTGTAACATGTCACATTACTACACCGAATGAATGAGCTTCTTATTCGTGCCCTTTGTATAACGCTCCAGCTTGTGTGAATGCTCAGATTTGTTTGATTAACATTGGGCCTTTGTGCCCCTAAAGGTGTGCTGCTTACCTGCAGGACTCGCTTCTGAATCTCAGACACGAGTTTGTGGTCATACAGCGTTTTCAGCAGACGGAAGGTGTTTCCGCCGCCTAAGGAGGACACAGTGACATCACAATCGGGTGTGACTAAGGAATCTCCCTGATCTCGGGCCTAATTTCTCAGTGTACACCACAGTTCTATACAGTATCGACATTAGCATGAAAGTAGGGCAGATCGGGTTCTCGATCTCTGTCCTGGGACCTGTCGGTGGGCTAGTTTTCACTGCAAATAGAACTAACTCCCCAAGAGCACTGGTAATTGATTTAAGATGGACATTTCCCCTCTGTGGCTATGTTGTCTGCAATTAGATATGCTTATGGCTGCCAATAATAAATATTCAGTTTTAATGTAAGAATTTGCTTATCAATTAAATCAATTTTATGGCTGACTGTACTTTGACTGTAGTGTTATATTCAGCAGTAGTAATACCTGACTGCTTGCGCAATCGCAACTCTAAATGTTGCAATTGCACAAGGTAATACAAGCTCATGTCACTCTCCATGTGATGAATCCTCTACAAATAAATTACCATTGAGATTCTGCAATTAAATTTAATCCTGGCCTGGCCACAAGAAAGCAGGAAAATCGTAATACCTGATTTCGTCCCGAAAACATTTAAAAATAAAACTTTTGACACCGGCATGAATAAAAAGCTAGGCACGTGGAGGCGTCAGCCCAAGTTGTGGACGCCCTGAAGTAGAATTATCATTAGGGTGCAGTTAATACAAATATTCCACTTGATCTCACCGATAAAGATCCCCTGCGCCTTCCTCACAGCTTCCACTGGGTCAACAGCTTCGTGAATACTATCCACCTCATAACCTTTAAGAGATCACAAACGAGGAAACATGACATATTTTAAATTACCGTTATACAAATTAATGTTAAGACGTTTCCCGCTGCAAACAGACGAATTAACATATTAAAAATTTACCCAAACTCTGCAGCTTCTCACGGGCGGTCTTCGCGTAGGAATCTCTGTCGTGCAATGCGTAAGGAACGAACAGTATCCTTTTCACCTGCCTGCCAATTCAGGAATACAATTCAGTCTCCAGCAATATTGGTCTCAGAATGTAATTTAAATCTTAAAATGGCTATTCCCAGGGGCTGTTTACAGCATGCAAAAACATTTTCATTGCGTGTCATTTCATAGCATGCTAAAACAATCTTTTGAGTAACTGTAATAAGGAGAGAATCTGAAGTTCCCCTTGACAAAGTCATTCTCAAAATCTCAACCTTAAATTAGAATACACTTAATAGATCGTCTGATCCAAGTAGCACGTTCTGGTGGTTTAAGTTTAAATGACCTTACTCTCCGAAAAATTCTTGTATCTGTTGTTGACAGTGTCCCAGATATCCTCCGGCACCATGTAGGGTGGAGTTTGACACAAGAAGTAGTCTCCTCTTCATATTTTAGGACAGATCAAGACCAATAACTTGACAAGTATTAACAGCAAAATTAATATTTCGCATACATCTGCGAAAATTGTCTTGACAAAGACAGGAAATCACTTCTGAAAATGCTTCACGCATCAAGTTTAAAATAGCCGTTCAAAGACCGCCTGACAGTGAAACGTCAAATTGTGCTGAGATGGACACTCGTGATAAGGGACCAATTACCGTCTTACGTGTCAGTTTAGATTCCCGTGTATGCATAGTCTAGTACAGAAAACCTGCACTACCTGAAAAACCCAAAGTATAAGAACATGTCCCCACGGAACCTTTTTTGCGTTACTCTTATTTTAGCACGGAAGACTGAGCTGGAGCACACATTTTTAAAAGGCTTTGAGGCAAGTGTGTATGGATGTTCCTTTCCTTTTTACAAAACACATTAGTCACGAAACCAATACACTTGTATTAGCTATATTTAATGTATACATTATAGTCGTTGTGTTTGTGTCTTGCACGAGATATAAGGTTAACTGGAGTTCGCAAGCCCTGGTTATCTTGCTGGACTTCAGTTCAAAACACTGAACTGATCGTAACTCGGAAGTTTCCCAAACATTCGAGTGATCCGATGTTGGGTAGATAGGCAGTGAAATAACCTAAATAACAAATAGAATGGTAATTGGCTAGGTAGCAAATATGAATGCCTTAATCAGTTGTTCTTTGTAAATATGTGTTCACCTGCCGTCATTTGCGTAAAACTAAAGATATCTAGGAATTCTGGCTCGTATACTTGCTATATGGTTGATCCCATTCAGGCATTTATCTTTAACTTAAACCATTTCGATTTGTGAAATGTGAATCGGTATGATTGATAATACATTCATGAGGCATAAAGAAAAGTGGAACCAGTATTAATCGAAGCGTGTACGCCTTCGTTATAAACGTCATAAAACACACTCGGCTGTTTATAGTTTTCGGAGTCAAAAGCAAAATTTTATGAGAAAAGCTAAATACTGCAGTTAGAACATTTTTCATTTGGACGTCTTATTTTATGATGACTAAATATGGAAATCCTGTTCTGGAAGATGATGCCTTACCGATTTAGGAGAAGAAATTGAGAAGACACGATTTTATTTGCGTTTGCAAAGTAGAGCTTTGTCATTTGCACCAGTCACTGTGAACAAAGACGCTGAATGCACTAAACTGGAGAAAAAAACCTGTTATTAACAAAAATATGCACATTAAGTTTTGAGTATCCCTGCAGCCAAGTGCACTACTAGTACCTCTGCAGTCTCTGATTTGAATGGTAATGTGTTTTTGATGTCTTATTTAGCAGAGCAGTGGGGTCCGCTGTGTGCAATATGGCGAGTGTGGGCGTGTCAGAGGGCCTTCTGCTGGAACAGTCCTGGGTTCCAGTCCGCCTGGGGGGCGTCCAGCTCCTGGCGAAGTCCTGCTTTGCAGACACGGCGTACCGGCTTCTGCTGAGTGACCTGCAGTGTGTATGGGAAGAAAAGATGGATGCTGCTGCCATTGACGGCAGAGCACAGGTAAACCAATCAGCCTGCACTGTGTTTAATGTTGTGATGTCAGCGCCGCACCTGGGACTCAGATCTGCAGGGCTTAGAGTTAAAAGCCCAGTTCTCTTACCATTATGCAACACTGTTGCCCCAATCAGGACACACAGATATTGGATAAACCAATCAGTATTGAACACAGGCAAATTGTTTTGGCACTCAAGTAAACCATTTTGCACAGGTAAGCAAACAAGGACAAATCTGAGATAAATACTTCTTTAAGTGTGGGGCTATGAAGCTTGAGACGGGGTAAAAGGCTAGGGAGTTTGGGTGTGCAAGACAGGGTGAGTTAAATTTCCCCTCGACGGTAGAATGCTGGTGTGTAGGCCTGTCGGAGTTCACGGTGTTAGCGCTCCGCACTCACGCTCAGCTTTTCCGTGGTGTCTCTGCAGGCACTGAACAGGCGTCTGACTGCCCCCGTCTCCGCCTTCTTCTCACACCTGTGCTCGGTGGCGTGTCCGCGCCTGGCGGGGGGCGGCGAAGGCGAGTTTGAGGAAAGCGCGGACGTGGCGGAGTTCTCCCTGCAGCGATCGCAGGGCCGCCTGGACATCCGACTCAAGAGCGAGCTCGCAGGGATGCCCTTCTATTGGGAATTCCGCTGCACCCCTGCGCCTGTGAAAGTGGTACGGGCCACATACAGCATACTGTCTCTCTGAATAAATACATGGTCTCTTCCACTAGAGTTGTGTGAGTGTGCGAGTGAGATGTGTGTGTGAGCGAGTGAGAGAGAGTTGGGGTGTGTGTGTGTGTGTGTGTGTGGGAGAGATACAGAGAGAGAGCAAGCACGCGCGGGGGTGTTTGTGTGTGAGAAAGTGAAAGGGAGAGAGGGCTCAAATGTGTGTGTGTGTGTGTTAGTGAGAGTGAGGAGATGTGTCTGAGTGCAGAGCTCAGTTTGGGGTTGACCGGCTGTGTACATGTCTGTAGCTGATTGGCTGGCTGTGTACATGTCTGTAGCTGATTGGCTGGCTGTGTGGACATGCAGGTGTGCAGTCACTTGGTGCAGCCCTTGCTGGCGGTGAGCAGGGTGCTCCAGAGGCAGGTGGGGGAGCTGGGGGCTCTGCTCACCAGGAAGGATGCAGAAATCCAGGAGTACAAGGAGAGTGGAGCAGTGCTGAGCAGAGGTAGCATTCTCACAGCACTCAGATACACATACACACAGAATGACTACCAAAAAACCTCCTGCTTATTAGGGGAACGCAGGAAATGTATTACACTAGTGGCAAATTACACTGCAGCATTCCCTAAACTGATGGCCAGCCAGTGTTTGCTGTATGTCTATATCTGTATTTATGTCTTCAATTGTATGTTACATTACATTATTACATTATAGGCATTTAGCAGACGCTCTTTTGCAGATGTTCTTTTGCTTACTTTGCCAACATAAGATGTATCTTCTCATGCCAATAAAGCATTTTGAATTTGAATTTGAGACAGAGCGACAGACAGACACAGTCTGAGTTCTGTGGATTGTGTCTGTTTCCTGCAGCTCGCTTGAAGACGGAGGTGTTTGAAGAACAGAGCTACAGAGAGAGCTTTATCACACAGGTGAGTTGCATTGCAGCATGCCACACACACATTCGCACATGCACGCAAACACACACACACACACACACTCATGCATACACACACACACACATTCGCACACGCACGCACGCACACACACACACACACACATGCATACACACACACGCACATAAACACAGTTTGAGTCAGCATTGAGAGGAACCTGGAAGTGCTGCGCCTCCTCTGTCTCTGTTGTGGCGCCTTCACTGGACTCCTCTCCACAGTCAGTTTGACTGGGGACTCCTGCTGCTGGAACAGAGGCTGTGCTGGACATGGTGTGACCCCTGACCCCTCTCTGACCCCTGTCTGATCCCTCTCCGACCCCCGCTCAGGTACTGCCCGAGGTGTGCTCTGCCCAGGACCAGCTGGGGTTCGACGCAGACCTGCAGGAGCTGTACGCAGCCGTGACTGCGCAGAGGAGCAGCCACAAGCGGAAGAGCTCCGACAGCCAGGCCCCCGGGGACCACTTCCCCAAAAAAAAGAGCACCCTGGATGAGGCCCCCAACAGCTCCACAGCCCCAGGTCAGTGCCCCCCCTCTCAATTTCTCTGTGCTTTACTCCATTCTGATTTTAACCCGAACACCTCTTTCACCCTTTAAGCTATAAGATATTATTTCTTATTTTTCTTCTCTAATTTCATATTTAAATTTTTTTTTTTAATTATTGCAAATGAGGGTCCCACTCTCAATGTGTCCTCGAGAATGTTAAATAAACAAATAATGTGAGTAGAGTGATCTTAACTGAACATACTTATGCGGATGTAACAATCACTACTGGAGTTCTAGAACAGACAGAAATTTTGGGGAAAAAACCTACTCTTAATAAGATTAAGACCATCTGCCCTACACACACACACTAATTTTCAATGTATATCGTTTGATTACATTGGTGATATAATAATAAATGTAAAAATTCAAACTGTATAATTTTCCGGCTGGAGGAGTACGCAGGTTCTGGAGTCTCACAAGCTGCTGTGTCTCACAGGGGCGGAGCTCGCTGCTGCTCTGGATCAGACACAGAGCAGCTCAGCTGGGCCAGAACCAGGGCCCGGGTCAGCAGGACCAGAGGGTCCCCACGGCGAACAGGTCTGTCCTCTTCTGTCCTCTTGGATGTGCAATAGGGCTTTTTAGTAGGATTCTGAGCCTACACATATGGCTAAATCACAACACTGTTTTCATTGATAACTTTCATCTCTTCTGGAAGCATCCATCCTTTAAAAATTTTTATCACGAGCCCGACTGCATCCTGAGACATGCTCAGACACAACGCCAGTATCTCATCAAAACCATCAATGATATTAATAATCGCTTCAACTCCTGAGTTCTCTTGAATGTTACCAGTTGTACCATAGAACCTCCCCCATTCAGTAGTAATGATCCCTTCCCAGAGAAATACAGTGAATTCTTAATGTTTTTTGTCAACAAATTGGACAGTATTTAATCTCTTATCACAAGATGTTAACCTGAATATTAACATCAAAGACTTCTGCCTCTCTTGAGTTGGTCTCTCATTGGTCTTACGTGGTTCTTTCCTGTCTCGCAGACTGCACCCCTCAACAACGTCCAGTCTGATAGGCCTTCTTCGCGACCCCGGAAGAAGAAAGCTGTCGGCCTGTTTCGGTGACCGCTGCCCCAGCGGATGCTCATGCTGGTGTGTTCGCTCTATTTTAAGGACTGATCTCGGGGACTATCTATTCTTCCAACAAACAAGTTTTTTTTAACAATCCATTAATTCCCCCCCCCCCTTTTTAAAAAAAAAAAATTGGTTTATTGGTGTGAATCTATATAATAAAGTGTCAATCTCTAGTATCGCTGCTAATGCTATTGTGCGTGTCAGTCATTTATATTGACTGGAGCTGCTGGTTAATTTACTGTGAGCCCATCTGATATATTGAACTCGTAAAGAGCATTCATGGAAGTGATATGCGCATGGCTTGGAAATCATAGCAGGGTTTTCAGCAAATTGTACTTGGTGAATTATCATCGGACGACCGTGGCGTTTTAATACGGAATTGCGCGGTCAGCTTTTCTGTCAGAGGAAACATCTTTTAGCAAACCTGTGACACACGCTGTTACGTGAGCCTTCACCGCAGAGACGAGGATCATCTGAGATGGAAAGCATGAATATTAAAATCTATGTCACTTAGCGTCACGGACAAGTTATACAAGCAAAACTGACTCCACTGATGACTTCCTACATTCAGATCAAAATGATTATTTTAAAGACTCCGAACTCTACTTCTAGTAGTAAAAATAATAGCGATGATTATTAATTTATAATTAATTTCCTTATAGTAATTTATTTATAGTAGTCGTAGTAGTAGTAGGGGTGGTGGAGGTGGTACAGCAATAATGAAATAGCCATATCTTCAGTTATGGCATAATGGAATGTCTAAAAAAGGTAAAATATCACCACTGATGGATTCACTGCAAGTCTAACGTCACTAACAGGGTTCCACATTGTGAACAGGGAGGTGAGTCAGGGACAAGGCCCCCGGGTATGCAGCAGGCCCTGGGTGTTGGGTGTCCTCTCTGAAGCCAGTCCTGAACGACACTGTTCATCTCGCTCCTGAACACCAGAGTTGCAAGACGGCTCTGTGCGCGTGCTCACTCGCTGATGCAGGCCTGTTCGGTCCGGCTGGTCCAGAGTGCGGCCGGCTCGCTGGCAGAGAAGCGCAGGGAGAGAGCGAGGCGGGCGGGCGGGTAATAAGTGCTTTGGCGCAGGCAGAGCAGACTCGGCGGGGGCAGAAGGGAACGACCGGCAGCTCCTCTCTCGGGTCTCTCCCATTTCAGTTCCGCTGTCGCCCCGGTGTCTCGTGGGCGTGGCCCGGAGAGCGCCGTCCGCGTGTTCGTTACGAGCCGCGACGTCGGCGGTTCGAATCCGGCTGCGCGACCTTTTGTCACGTGTCTCTCCCCCTCCAATGAATCCAAAACAAATGCATACTTGACCCAGGTCTGATTGTATTTTAACAGTTGTCGGCAGAGAATTCCTGCATAACTATAAAACTGCAATGATTGACTCGCCCTAACAATAGTACATTTCTTTGAGGAATGAAGCAACTTGAAACTTGTTTTGTGTGTGTGTGTGTCTGCGCGCGTCTGTGTGTGTGTGTGTGTGTGTGTGTGTGGGTGGGTATGTATGTGTCTGTGTGCGTCTGAGTGTGTGTGTGTCTGCGTGCGTCTGTATGTGTGTGTGTGTGTGTGTGTGTGTGGTGGTGGGTGTCTCTGTGCGTCTGAGTGTGTGTGTGTGTGTGTGTGTGTGTGTGTTTGTGTGGGTGGGTGGGTGTCTCTGTGCGTCTGAGTGTGTGTGTGTCGTGTGTGTGTGTGTGTGTGTGTGTGTGTGGGTGGGTATGTATGTGTCTGGGTGCGTCTGTGTGTGTGTGTGGGTGGGTATGTATATGTCTGGGTGCGTCTGTGTGTGTGGGTGGGTATGTATATGTCTGGGTGCGTCTGTGTGTGTGTGTGTTTGTGTGGGTGGGTGGGTGTCTCTGTGCGTCTGAGTGTGTGTGTGTCTGCGTGCGTCTGTATGTGTGTGTGTGTGTGGGTGGGTATGTATATGTCTGGGTGTGTGTGTGTGTGTGTGTGTGTGTGTGTGTGTGTGTGTGTGTCCTCAAGCTGTTGAACAAGCCCGAGTCCTAGAAACCATCTCCTGTTTTACATGTCTAGGTAGTCTAGACCTCTAGATCTCAGCGACAACACCATCATCAGTGACGCCACCCTGTATCAGCTTCTCTGTGCCTATGCTGTCTTTGCCAGACTCGGAAATAGGGTTTTTGAGCTTCATGACATCAGCACTAAGACCAGAGTTGCTGTTTATGATGCAGTGGTCATCATCACCCTGTCACATGGCGCTGACAGCTGGAGTTTAACCTGTGTCCGGTGAAAGCCCCAGTCTGACTGTGAGCTGTGGCTGTGCTCAGTCTTCAGTCCTGTCCCCCTGTGCCCCCTGTGCCCCCTGTGCCCTCTGGGGCTGTTCCTCCGGGCTCCGCCCTGCCCGCCATGAGGTCCGCGGTCTCCTGCGGCGACAGGGCGTCGTCCTCCTCCCCCCCGGGGGTCCTGCAGGCACAGAAGGGGACGGTCCTGAGGCCCGGCAGGCCCAGAAGCCTCTTCACCGGAGACGGGAGGTCGTACACTGCCGCCGCCGCCCGCCGGGAATATTCGGGAGCCCTGCCGGCCTCCGGCCGCGACCCTTTCACCATCACGCCGGAGTTGAGGCCCCTCTCTGACGCGGACCCTGCAGCGGGCAACACCACCACTCAGCGGCCATTTTGTTACTTCATACAGTGAGAGACAACTGTGAGCTGCCTGACTGGGTTTACAGGGCTGCAGGTGAGTCTACACCGCAAAATCCATTCCAAAAATTCAGCTTTATTTGTATAGAACTTTTCATGCCGTCACAATATGATTTAGGAGCACAGACAATTGGGAAAGACGTAACCACAAAATGGGGTATTCCAAAATAACCAGTCCTTACTGTTAATGCAAACCCGTTAGGGATCATGTGTACTCTATCAGATATAAGAACACGTATAAGTGATAACAACACCTGTTGTGATGGCAAATGGAGTAATGGACTGCATATGATCAAGCGTTACATGTGCCTCTCATTCGCAGCAGTTGGATAAGGTGCCTTGCTCAAGACTTGGCAGGGTGTTTTAACGGGAACCCTCCGACTGCCAGTGTCTCCTCTGGCTATGTACTGGCAGAGTGTTAGAGGAGTGTCGGAGATGCTACCTGACACGGTGTTGTCCAGGAGAAAAGCCAGGAGTCCAACCAGGAACACCGGTAAGGTCAGCAAGGATTGGAGGAACACATCAAGGCTGGACACACCTGTGTGTATGCACACACACACACACACACACACACACAGACGCGTGCATGCACGCACACAAATTCACTGTCATTGGTGTGTGGGGGACGTGTATTACATGCAGGAGCAGTAGGTTTTTTTAGCCTCTGTGGTTATCACAGATAAGACCTGGTGTGGGTGTGTCATCACACCAATTTCAGCGAAGCACTGAGATCAGCAAACAGTGTTATATAATGACAATGCATTATTGTGGTTATTATTATTTATTTACTCGAAATTTTGTTTTAGATTTCATTACCTGTGAAGATGAAGGTGGGCTGGAGGGAGAACCAGCGGGGGAGCAGCAGGGACATGAACACGGCAAAGCCGATGTTGAAAATGTTTCGCCCGGAGTCCATGTGCGTGTACTGGAAGTAGGTCACGCCCGTCGCTATGGCAACGGCGTAGGTCACACTGAGAACAGCCCCTTGGGGGATGTAAGATGTTAAAAGGTCAGAGGTCAGTGGTGTGGGAGGGGTACTGAATGGGAGGAAGGGGAGACAGTGTTGGGGGGGGGAGGTTGGGGCCTGGGGGGTTCTCACCATGGATGCCCAGGGGTACAGAGGTCAGCATGTGTGTCAGACGGGGGGAGACGCCCAAGATCAGCCCCAAAATGGCAGCCAGCTGCACTGTGCTCCGGGACCCACACTGGGGGGGAGAGAGAGAGGGCAGCGAGGACACTTTCACACACAGCCTGCGAAACCGAACACATCTCCCTCTCCGTGCTCAGGTACTGCGGCCATGCGTGTCCTTCACATATCAGATATGTTCAGTCTCTTTATCTGTCCTTTCGTTCTCTCTCTCACACTCTCACCTTCTGTCTCTCCTTAAGAAAATGGAACATACTGCAATATATATGTTAACATTTTGAAACATATTAGACATTTTTCACAGAAGTGTTTTCAAAAGATATGTTGCACTATTTGAAAGTGGCAGGTTTTTATTTTATTTTACATTATCAAAACCTTTCATTTTAATACGGCTCTCTCTCTCACTCACGACACAGATTTTAGCCGAGAGTATTTATCGGGGCGCAGGTGAAGTGCCCCCCTTTCTGCCCCAGCTGGGCTCTCTCTGATTGGGCGGAGGCGCGCGGCGGTACCTGACTGAGTCCCAGAGCGCAGGCGTTGGGCACGCTGCTGCTCACCCCCACCACTGCGCCCAGCAGGGCGGCGCTCACGCTCCCCAGCGCCTCCACGCACAGCCCCCGGTTGCAGGCTGCCGCCGGCGGGGGCGGGGCCCCCAGGAGCCTGGCCGTCAGCAGGTAGACGCTCTGAGAGCTGATGGACGCGGCCAGGGCGGCGGCCACTCCTGCTGCCACGCCCCGAGCTGACAGCAGGGGGAGCCCTACCCCTGCTGCGCCCACACAGGAAACACAGAGTGACCTATGACATTCATTCAACCACTTCCTCCTGCTTCCGTGCATGCTAAAACTCCAACTCCCCTGAGCCTCCCTCCTGTTCAGTTACATGTCTTTGAAATACTATTTGCCCAAAAAGAGCACAGAAGTACAGTGAGCATCATATTTACCCATTACTAGCCCCAGAATATTAATTAATTTGGCAAATAGACTGAATATGAAAAAGCACTGATCAGAATATAAATAGCAAGTACACAAGTATAATACAGCCAGCATAAATATACTCACAATACAGAGGCATCAAGTTTTCTGCTTCAGTTTAAATGTGAAATGGCTTTTTTTTGTAAACTTTTTTAAATGTAATTTCTACTTTACCTCTCTGTACAATGTATTCATTGACATATGCTGGCTATTGACGATTGTTGTTCAAAAATAATCTCCATTATCAGTCAGGATGCTAATCATTCATGCTAATCATCCTTTTTTGTCTAAGTCTTTGTTAAAGACAACGGACAGACTTGTGAAAATGGTAGAAATCAGAAGTATTCACCTGTCAGAGGAAGACTTAGCCAGGGAGCGTGGTGCAAGTCATTCTGAACGGTGCTGGTCAGGCTGTGGGAGGAGTTTGGGCGTGGCCAGGGACTAATATGGGAGGAGTTTGGGCTAGCCCAGGAAGCAATGTAGGAGGAGTTTGGGTGGAGCCAGGGAGTGCTGTGGGAGGAGTTTTGGCTGGGCCAGGGAGAAGAGTGGGAGGGGTTGGGAGACCACGATGTGGGCAGCAGCTCGGACAGCTGACGCGGGCGGAAGTGTCCCAGGTGTTGGAGAGCGGCGCACACGCCCCACGCGCTCAGCAGAGACAGCAGCACCTGCACACAGGTACCGGGCCTCAGGGGGGCGCTGTGGAGTACGCACTCCCAGGGGAAATTTCATTTTCTCTTTTTGGAACATGGCTGCGCGGATTTACTTCCATTCCATTCCATTGAACATCAGCACCCTCTTCCCCTCTACCCCATAGGAATTCCCCCATATCCTACCCCCCTCGCCATCCCCACATCCACCACCCAACCTAAACAACAGTCCCCACACCACTACAACCCACCCACTTCCCCACTACCCAACCTCCCACTGCACCACGGGCGGATTTCTGTGTTTTGTTTTTACTGTGCGTCTGGGGCGTTATTCCAGGTGACCCCAGTGGACGGTGACTCACCGAGACCATCCTGCAGACCGGGTACCTGGACCCTCCCAGGGGGGCGGAAAGGAACCAGGAGCCCAGGTGCTGAGACAGCAGCACCATGAGCACAACGGCCCTGCAGAACAACGGGGACAGACATCAGTGTGTCATACAGACTGGCATCAGTGTGTTATACAGCCCTCAATCCCCACAGACTGGCATCAGTGTGTTATACAACCCTCATCACCCACAGACTGGCATCAGTGTGTTATACAGCCCTCATGCCCCTCAGACTGGCATCAGTGTGTTATACAGCCCTCATGCCCCACAGACTGGCATCAGTGTGTTATACAGCCCTCATGCCCCTCAGACTGGCATCAGTGTGTTATACAGCCCTCAATCCCCTCAGACTGGCATCAGTGTGTTATACAGCCCTCATGCCCCTCAGACTGGCATCAGTGTGTTATACAGCCCTCAATCCCCTCAGACTGGCATCAGTGTGTTATACAGCCCTCATTACCCACAGACTGGCATCAGTGTGTTATACAGCCCATCATTCCCCACAGACTGGCTGCAGGGTAGTAGACACTGAGAACTAAGAGGACTTTCCTAACACATCCAGAGAAATCAAAGGTATCACAGAAGAACTTAACTATGTGGGTGATCAAAATGGCATGCAATTTACTTAGCAAGTTTCACAAAAAAGGGGTTTCATTTTTCATGAGAGCAGATCTTTTGGTCTTCGCAGCTGATGTATTAAGTTACACTGCTAACATAATCAACCACAGTTAGAGGGGCCGGGAGACCAGTATGTAGAACTGGCCGGGCAGTGATTAAGACAGGCGGGCAGCCAGAATGACAAATGGACCGGCACAGGGTTGGACAAATTTGCAGACAGACAGACAAGTTGATGCAGAAAGACAGGCAGGCTCAATGACAGACAGACAGACAGGTTGATGCAGAAAGACAGGCTAGTGGAATGACAGACAGACAGGTTGATGCAGAGAGACAGGCTAGTGGAATGACAGACAGACAGGTTGATGCAGAGAGACAGGCTAGTGGAATGACAGACAGACAGGTTGATGCAGAGAGACAGGCTAGTGGAATGACAGACAGACAGGTTGATGCAGAGAGACAGGCTAGTGGAATGACAGACAGACAGGTTGATGCAGAGAGACAGGCTAGTGGAATGACAGACAGACAGGTTGATGCAGAGAGACAGGCTGATGCAGAGAGAGAGGCTAGTAGAATGACAGACAGACAGGTTGATGCAGAAAGACAGGCTAGTGGAATGACAGACAGACAGGTTGATGCAGAGAGACAGGCTAGTGGAATGACAGACAGACAGGTTGATGCAGAGAGACAGGCTAGTGGAATGACAGACAGACAGGTTGATGCAGAGAGACAGGCTAGTGGAATGACAGACAGACAGGTTGATGCAGAGAGACAGGCTAGTGGAATGACAGACAGACAGGTTGATGCAGAGAGACAGGCTAGTGGAATGACAGACAGACAGGTTGATGCAGAGAGACAGGCTAGTGGAATGACAGACAGACAGGTTGATGCAGAGAGGCAGGCTAGTGGAATGACAGACAGACAGGTTGATGCAGAGAGACAGGCTAGTGGAATGACAGACAGACAGGTTGATGCAGAGAGGCAGGCTAGTGGAATGACAGACAGACAGGTTGATGCAGAAAGACAGGCTAGTGGAATGACAGACAGACAGGTTGATGCAGAGAGACAGGCTAGTGGAATGACAGACAGACAGGTTGATGCAGAGAGACAGGCTAGTGGAATGACAGACAGACAGGTTGATGCAGAGAGACAGGCTAGTGGAATGACAGACAGACAGGTTGATGCAGACGGGAGGGCAGAAAAGAGTGACAGACAGACCGGTGCAGACAGGCGGGGGACCCACAGTGCAGTGATACCCCAGTGGTCGGAGCAGAGCAGCGCTGCCTCCCTGTAGATGGAGAAGCCCAGCACACACAGCAGGGGGGCCAGCACCAGGGGCCCGCAGTGCGTGAGCACCAGCCCACTGAGTCCGCTCAGGCCCAGAGCCAGCTGCACCAGGCCGGCACACAGCACCATGCCCTGCAGCTGCAGGGGGGAAACAGGACAGGAAAAAGAGATTTCAAAAAAATAACTGAATTAATTTTAAAACAGGCAGGGAGTACCTGTTCTGGAATTCACCACAATTTAGGACTGTCCCAGTGCTTGAATTGGGCTGCCACTCACCGGTACTGAGTACCGGCAATTTTAAATGTTTATCCAAAAGCGTACCATAACTTCTTTTTGCGTACCTCCACTTACTAGTGGATCTAGAAAGGCAAGCTCTAGTTATTTACCACGGTGGCACTACTAGTTTCAGACTGCCGGTTTGTATTTGCTTTAACTTTTACTGCCAAAACAAAGGTGAGTTCTTATTGCGTTGTTTAAGAGATTATGATTCTGACGACAGCTGACGCCTCCCAACATATTTGCTGGAATTTAGAATTCTGAGCATATCTGCTTGATGCCATTAACAAACTGCTTGTAAAACTGTAGATTACTTCTCGAGTAAATGACTTGTTAGATGACTTTCTTGACCCTGCGAAATATTTTTGTAAATGCTGGCCAACTGCAAAGGAACCTGTCTTTTCAACGTTAGCTTGGCTCAAAAAAGGGAAGTTCCGGTATGTCAGACTGGCACTGTGCTCATGTGAGTACTGTACTTATTTCCTTCCGCTTAAAGAACCACACAGTCCTATAACTGACACAGATGCATATGTGAGATGGGGTTTAACAAACAAATCCCCACAGTCAGAACTGATCAATGCAACTGAAGAGTGGGGTCCTGATTAAGTACACTGAGAATGCGAGGCATTTGTTGAGACGGATGACCATCTGAATTTACTGCATGTGAGAGAGTGATGGAGGAGACACAATGAAGTTATTGAGTGAAAACAAAGAACCAAACCCAAAGCCCAAACGAGAGAGAGAGAGAGAGAGAGAGAGAGCAGGGGAGGCACTTCAGATACAGGACTGCACTCCTACGTACCTCCCTCTGGAGGTCAATGGGGGCTATAGACTTGTCTTTCTCTCCACAGTGCCCCCTGCATGCTGATGCAGTCCCTGCTGGGAAAAAACAAGCAAGCACAAACTCACAATTCCTCCCTGTACAGAGCTCCTGGGCTCCACATTCATTCTGCTTTGGGGAATGGGTCACCCAGGGTTGCCATGTTTATGATAGTTTGGAGAAACGGGGGCACTCCGGGTGGCCGTGTTTGGTACAGGGTTGAGAGGGGGGGGTCACTTACCGTTGCCGTGGCGTTGCTGGGCGGTAAGGACGAGGGCAGGAACCATAAACTCCAGGGATGGAGCCTGGATCAGCGGCAGGCTGTGAGCATGGGAGACAATGTGAGCCGAGTGTGTGTGTGTGTGTGTGTGTGTGTTTGTGTGTGGGTGTGTGTGTGCATGTGTGTTGGTGTGCGTGCGTGCGCGTGCGTGTGTGGGTACGTGTTTTTGTGTGTGCTTGTGTGTGCCTGTGTGTGTGTGTGGATGCATGTGTGTGTGTGGTTGTTTGTGTGTATGTTTCTCTCTCTCTCTCTCTCTCTCTCTCACCGTGTCCCCAGCCAGCTCTGCAGCAGGGTGGACAGGCTGGAGTAGAAGAAGGCGGAGGACAGGAGGTGGTCCCTCTGCCCCTCCAGAAACCACATCTGCTGCTGCAGGAACGCCAGGACCAGAACCAGCAAGGACGACTGGACCAGAACCTGCTGCAGAGAGGGAAAGAGAGAGGTAGACTTCTCACTGACAACTCATTTTGTTGGACACACAGACGCCTCCACCATTAAATAAATAAACAGCACTTTGTAATATATCACCCTAACTGCCCTCAGACTTCCCCTCCCCTCAAATCGCAAAAATGAATGCAAAAAATAAAACCCAAAACAGAGCACTCAGCCTAAGCATCTCCACTCTAAAGCATGCAGAGACGAGTCCCCTCAAAACCAACATGCACATCCGTGGACCTGCGTCCCTGATGTTCATTCCTATGTGTTTACCCATGTGGTGAGTTTTTCCTGCCTGTACAGAAGGTTCAGAAAAACCTTATCTTAGCCCCACAGCACATACTCTCCTAAGGAAAAAACAACACCCAGCTGCAAACAAAACATTTCCAACAGACAAACACCTCCCCCCCCCCCCCTCCAGCTGCCGCTGCCAAATCTACTGGAGAGAAAAGAGAGAGGTTCCCCCATAAGCGCCTGGCCCATTCCTCCTATGCTCACTGCCTGCTTTACTACATCCCCCAGAATCCTCTGCAGCATGCCGCTCTCTGAGGTGTCATCAACCTGCACCCTCGCTGAGCCAGCTTACAGACTTCCACTGTGATGAGCTGCCTCTGCAGGGTAGCTGACCCTAAAGGCTCTCACCCAATCAGTGGGTTGTGGAGAATAATGAGAGATATCGAGATTGAAAGAGAGAGAGAATATAATGACAAACCAACAGAGAGGGAGTGAGAGAGGGAAAGAGTGATAGAAAAGCAATGAGAAAGGAAATAAGGATCTTGAAAGGTCGAAGTACAACTAACTGAGGGAGTGAAAAAACAGCCAAGACAAACAGAGCATAGTGTACCATAACACATTAAAATAATATTCCCTTCTGCGCTCAGAGCACACGCACCTGAACACCTTAATGAATCATTGTCTTGGCTGAGACTATTTTAGCCGTCCTGCCCAGGTCAGAGAGAACTGTGCAGAACTGCAGCTGTACAGGAACTATACGGAGCAGCCGAAATAAGTGTGATTTAATAACCTAAATACGAAACGCCCGTCTTCCTACTGTACATTTACTCTACCTGTTGTGGGGTCAGAATGGCTTTACCGTACATGAGGGATGTGTGTGTGTTTACCGTACCTGAGAGATGAGTGTGTGTTTACCATACCTGAGGGATGAGTGTGTGTTTGCCGTACCTGTAGTGCCAGACACAGGTTGAGAAGGCCGGGCAGGGGCTGGTCCGCTCGGAATTCCTCCGTCCTCCGAATTCCGCTCGGACTTTCGGGGTCCTCGCTTGGGAGCGTCCTGCGCCCGCACACGGGCATCGCGGGTACCTCCCTCTCTCTCTCTCTCTCGTTCGCTCTCTCTCTTTCTCTCCCCGTGTCCAGCTGCGATGTGTGCGTCTGATCCCCGTGGGTTGTGGCCCCTGCTTGTGCTACGTGAGCTCCGCCTCCCTCCCCCTCCTGGCCCATCCCCTTCTCTCCCCCCCAACCCCCCCACCCCCTCACAAACTGCCCATAATCTGTGCTCACCGCTCACGTGCTGACCTTTGCCTCCTGCTTGCGTGCCATAGTGCAACATTAATCACGTTCCCTCTTGAATCATTATCTTCCCACTGACAATTACAGTAACAGCAGACAGAGGCGGCAGCGTGCGGTTCATAGCTCTTCTCACCTTTGACCTTTCTGTTGCTTTAAGATAGCTGATGGCTAAGCTGCTAAAGCTGTAATAGGGCTACTGCAGCTACTGAAACTCTTGCCCGTTTTTTTTACTTTTCTGTTCTAAATGTTTTCATTCCAACCAAGCCTTCTTTAGTACGCAAATAGGTGTTCACTCACAGGTGCTTTTATGACGGTGAACCTCGTTAGCATAAATCATTAGTATAACTAAATTGCTTAATCAATTGATGTCATTGAAACGTTATTTCATAGATTTCATTCACGTTTAAAATGATGTAAGAAGTTTCCTTAAAATTTACCTGTGACACTATTCCAAATCTGCAATCTTTTTTTTATTGTGGTTGGAAAAATAATAAGTAGCTTAATCCTAACAGATAACAGTTGACAATATACATATACAGTATATGCAGACTAATGCCGTCAACAAAAGTATCAATAAAAAAAGGGCTATAACATCGGAAATACAAAAGGAGAGGCACAGTTTTGGGATGTTTTGGATAAAAGTTTATTTTCGCCGATTGGACAGCTGATCACAGGGTGAAACGACAGACGCTCACGGGTCACCGAGAGAAGAGGGTGAGGTTGCTGTCGCTCCAGCCCGAGAAACAGCCGCACGCGGCACATGTACACAGACACAGAATTCTGCATGCTCCGAACACTGGCCACCCACCCCTCCACACACGCCCAGAGACGGGGATGTGTGTGCATTAGAGATTATGTACGCACAATAATATGACGTGATCGACCACAACGAAACATCACAAATGCATCAGAGCAATGACATCACCACGTGTACTGGCTTTTTTTTTTACCGGGCTTGGACCAAGTGCAGAGCTCCCCTAAACCAATTCTAACAAGAGCCAGTACCAATGCCTGGGCCCGTCTCAATCACTCTGGAGTTAAAAGGAACCCAAATCTCTTCTGCTTGTCAGCAGGCAGCTAAGCTAAGCTAAATACACCGAGAGAAACAGGGAAAGGGAAAAGAGCTGCTATATCAGTTAAGGACACATACAGAACCACACACAGTATACACAATCAGACACACTCGCACAGAACCACACACAGTATACGCACATGCGTACACAAACACACATACAACTCACGCTCTCACACCCTCTGCACCGCACAGTGATTCTCCATTTCCAGCAGGAAGCTGAGAGCGAGCCCTGCAGCACAGGAATTCTCATTTCCCGTTTCTGTGGCAACAACAGAAACGACACGGCGTGACAGCTGGCTCCAGGAGAGGGTCAGGGATGACATCACACATCTAATGCTGCAACACACACGGTCCAGTTCCAGGGCAAACAAAAAAAGAAGAAGGAAGGGATTCAGCACTGAAGCACTCCCCCACGTCACAAGCACCGTGTCCGGTCCAGTTTCACAGTCAAAAAACATACAAAAATAAAACTATCAAAACTCTGTTGCATAAATCTGATACACATTTCGTATCTGTTCCAAGCCGCAACTCCCTTTTGCAGGGGCTTGTGCTCAGAAGAGCTTCTGGATTCTTTCTCAGCAAATGTGTAAGGCTGCCAGTCTTACTCACTGCACATTTATTCACACACTGCCAGCCCTGTGGGAGAGGAAATGGGTTTTTACAGTAAATATAGAAGTTAGAGAATTTCTTCATCCTCAGGTTAAAAAAAAAAAAAAACAATAACAAAAAAGAACTATTTCAAGTTTTCTGGTGCACAAACAAAAGACTATTACCACGAAAGTTTAAGCCAACCTCAGAATCATCATTATACTCACATTTTTAGCATAATACATGACTTATTATCTAGAGTGAAAATCTCCCCTTTTCTTAAATTCCAGGTTTTTTCGAACAGATGGAACCTCGTTGGCTGGAAGATTCTGGAGGTGGGAAGGGTAGGCACAAACTATGACTCCGCAGAAGGGGAAACAATTTACAACACCTGGCAACCCGGATTCTCACACTGAGTCAGGGGAGGACGTGGAGTTGGACCTGTTTTGTACTTTAAGGTATGAACCAAAATGGCAGCCTGAACATCGAGAGGGGTTCTTTTCACCTTGCACTTCAGATCTCTTTGCCTTGGGAAAGCATGGCCGCCTGCAACAGCTGTCCCTTTAAAGACTTCGCTGGAGGGCTTCCCAATTCACCTAATGCCACAAACAGAAATAACTGGCCTTTTAAAAAAGATAAAACATAAACTCTGATATGCTGTAAAATATATAGAGCACAACACATTACCTGACTTAGGAACACTTATTCTAAACTGCAGTTGGCCCCAGAACACGGAACCTTAGTAGTGAGAGTCGTATTAATCAAGCTTAGAGAAAAGCACAACTGCCAAGAGGGACTTAGCATAGCCAGCGCTGCTCTGACTGCATCCTGTCTGTACCAGCAGCTCACAGGGTAAACACATTTTGACATCAGCGACATGAAGAAAAGCCCAGAGGTTAATCCACACGGTTACATTACAGTTCTCAATTCTTCAACAAACTACGTCACCATAGAACATCATGCAACGTTCCTCCAGTGGATGT
>NC_057947.1:5632184-5729684 GCF_018555375.3 Anguilla rostrata
ATAGCTATATAATGGAGGCGTCCCTGTAGTGTTCTACATTGACACCGGCCTCTGGAGCAGGCTGACGGTAGGAGAATTTGCTGGCACCGGTCTGCATGCTCACCCCCTCGGGAGGTGTAGCTCGGCTGCACGGCAGCTGGAGTGGATTTCTGTCCCTGGATGTGAAGACTAACAGTGCGTGATCCTCATCGCCGTCTTTTCTGTTCGTCGTACTCATGTTTGTGTGTCATCCTGCACACGTTGTGCTACAGGTTATTGTGTTTTTATAGTCTTACATCATATTTTATGGTTTTGTATGTGTTCCTGCTAGTGCATGTGTATGTGTAGTGTCCTGTCGTAGTTTATGGTATGTGCACTGGTGGTTCTTTGGTTAGGCATGGCTAGTGCGTTAGGTTTTTAGTGATGAGTGCATTGTGGAGGTTGGCCCTATTGCTCACATTGATCCTGAGTGCGTTAGTGTGTATGTGTAGTGTACGCTCAGCGACTGTGCTGTGCCCTGCCAGGTGGACGTCCCTGTGCACGTGCTGGAGGGGGACTCGGCGCTGGTGCGGTTCGAGGGCCGGGGGTGGGACAGCCGCTCCGCGGGGGAGGTGCCCCCGGCGCAGCTCCAGGGCTGCGCCCCCTCTGTGCCCAGCACACAGCGGGTGGCCTTACCTGGGCAGGTGAGAAGGCTTCGCCCGCACCAGCTCTCCCTCACTTACGGGAACGTGCTTCAATTAGCCTAACGTCAAGATGTTAGTACCCAGAATTAGGGGAATTCTGAACAAGGTTCTCATGCCTTCCCATGGTGCTGCTGGACTTACTGTGTGTGTGCAGAATCTGGTCTTTATTAGAAATGTGTGATTGTTTGTTTAATACTGTGTCTCACTCCTGGTGGTGTGTGTCTCTCTGGCTGTGTGTCTCACCCTGGTGTGGGTCTCTCTCCCTGGCTGTGTCTCACCCCTGGTGTGGGTCTCTCTGTGCAGCTGGTGTTCCTGTCAGAAGAGCGCGTCTCTCTGGGAGATATCCCTGTCTGCTCCCGCAGCACCCGCATCCTCTTCCTCACCAATGTCTCCCTCACAGAGAGAGTCCTCTACACCTGGAACTTGCCCCAAGACCGCAGCCAGCAGGTCTGTGTGTGTGTGTGTGTGTTTACTGGGCTGTATGTACAGGTGGCGGTGTGTGTTGTATGTGTATGTGTGCTGAATGTGGTGTGCATTTACAGGTGCAGGTGGTTGTGTGTGTTGTATGTGGTATTGTGTGTTTAATATGGTCGGGTGTGTTGTATGTGGTATTGTGTGTTTAATATGGTAGTGTGTGTTGTATGTGGTATTGTGTGTTTAATGTGGTAGTGTGTGTTGTATGTGGTATTGTGTGTTTAATATGGTAGGGTGTGTTGTATGTGGTATTGTGTGTTTAATATGGTAGGGTGTGTTGTATGTGGTATTGTGTGTTTAATATGGTAGTGTGTGTTGTATGTGGCATTGTGTGTTAATATGTAGTGTGTGTTGTATGTGGTGTGTATTTACAGGTGCAGGTGGTTCCTGACTCTGGGCTCTTGGATGCAGGACAGAGTGCTCTCTGCATCCTCACCTTACAGGCCTCTGGCACCCCCAGCTTCTACCTGCTGGACCTCATCTGCCAGGTGAGAACTTACAACACACCTCCAATCACAATGCTTGCGCACACACACACGCGCACACACACACACACACTCAGTCACTGAAAGTGTTGAACTAAATCCCAGGTAGATATGTGAAGTGCTGGGTGACGTAGATACATGTTGTGTGACGAGTGAGCATGTGATGTCATTAAGCATGCGGCCCGTTGCTAGGTGACCACAGAGAGAGCCATGGCGCAGCACGAGGACGAGCTGCAGCGGTGGGAGAAGGAGAGAGAGAGGCAGGGGAATGAGTTCACCTTCACAGAGCAGGGCATCGAGCCTCCCGCTCACGCCCTCCTGGAGAAGGACGCCCCGGTGAGGGACCACCTGAGCACACGCTTGCGGTCCGCCGTGTTCTTTACCGCCATTTCAGACCGCGAGTCACACTGTACCCACAGACTCATACAAACCCTGCAAACAACCTTTTATGAGGCACTGCATGAGTCTCATCAAAAGTTCCTGATCTATGTGGTCACTTCTGGCACTACGATCCTTTCTTCACTCTAGTGTGTTTCTTTTGCACCTCTGCACCTTGAACTGATGCACTTTGTTGTACGTCGCTCTGGATAAGAGCGTCTGCTAAACGCCAGTAATGTAATGTAATGTAATGTCTCACATATCCATATCCTCTTCAATCTACTATATCCAGAAAAACCACCAAGTGCACCTCTTCCTAAAGTTAACTTCCTAAAGTTAGCGATGAACACATTGAACACGAATCCTTCTTTTCGGACAATGTTCTTTGACAGCGTGCTCTGCAGGAACCGTACTGATATTTGCTTATTTTTTTTCCATCTGTAGGAGTGTGTAACATCCGCACACAGCGCAGGCACTACAATTAGGAAGTACAAGGTGAGCCCCAACAGAATGCTCCTGGGGAGTTTGCTGTCATACCTGGAGTTACGCAGTACACAGGACTACGAAGAATTAAAACTTTGAAATATAATACATGAATAATATTATTTAAATCATTTATGAATAAAGTTAATGCCCTCTCTCACTCTGCCCCATCCCTCTCTCTCTTGCTATTTCAGAGAATGATGAAAATAGAATCCACTTTTTTATTTTCAGTCCTATAACCTATCACCAAATAATATTGAAGATTTAGTGTTAAACATGCTTTTTGCACATGCTAGCACAATATGTTGTCTTTTGCAATATAATATCCGAATATGGCACCAGAAATCCAGGTATTGAACTGATGCTGAACGAAGAGGCGATTTATTTAATAATGACTGTGTGGAGGATATGTTTCTGATGCCAGGCGTGAGGGTAAAGGCTGTTCGATAAAGTTCATTTTTCAAATTGAACATTCTCTCTCTCTGTTTCCCTGTGTCAGACTCTGCCTCCCATATGCAGCAGCGACGGTGATCTGTTTGGGGTGACGGGCGAGGCGCCGAGGCTCGCAGGCCGAGGCGAGGAGGCGACTGCTGCTCCTGCGAGGCGCCGCCAGTCTGAGGAGTTCCAGAGCTGCTTCCCCTCCCGCCTCAACTCGCACTGCTACCTGGAGCGCACCTGTCCCGTCCGTGCACTTACACCGAGTAGCCACTGTCTCCCGTCCGGCACTACTACAGGTAGCCCTGTCTGTAACCCTGTGTGTGGAATTTACACAGGTAGCCCTGTCTGTAACCCTGTCCGTGCAATTTACACAGGTAGCCCTGTCTGTAACCCTGTCCGTGCAATTTACACAGGTAGCCCTGTCTGTAACCCTGTCTGTGGAATTTACACAGGTAGCCCTGTCTGTAACCCTGTCTGTGGAATTTACACAGGTAGCCCTGTCTGTAACCCTGTCTGTGGAATTTACACAGGTAGCCCTGTCTGTAACCCTGTCTGTGCAATTTACACAGGTAGCCCTGTGTGTGGAATTTACACAGGTAGCCCCTGCCTTATTGCTGTCAGTGGTGGGGTTGTGTGTGCTGGTATATGCCTGTGTGTTAGTGTGTTGTGTCCCTGTGCCTGTGTCTGTGGATGCGTTCAGCCTCTATCCACACAGATCTCTGCTGGAAAATCTCAGCGGGTTCAGCTGCGCAAGAGTATTTTGTTATATTTAGAATGAGGCTTAGCTGTGCAGTGCTGTATTGTGATATCAGAAATGTTTTTACAGAACTCTGAAGCCTAAATTGCCCTGCCTCACCCACTCTGGGGACAGATCACTGTTCAGCCATGGTACAGAAAGAGAGATCATCACTCATACTGTCTCCTGCATCCTTAGGTAAGCCACAAATGTGTGTGTGTGTGTGTGTGTGTGTGTGCGTGTGTGTGGCTTTTGTGTGTGTGTGTGCATGCGTGTGTGTGTGTGCGCGTGCGTGTGTGCGTGTGCGTGTGTGCGTGAGAGTGTGTGTGTGTGGGTGTGAATGAGTGAGTATAAGCATGTATCTGTAGTGGTTATGTCTACATGCATTTATGAGTGTCTGAGCATTTGTGTGTATTGCGCTGGGGTGTGTGTGTGGGTGTGCCTGCATGTGTGTGACCGTGTGTGTATTTATGTGTTTGTGTGTATGTGAGTGTGCGAGTGTGCGAGTGTGCGAGTGTGCGAGTGTGTAATAAATACATATGTTCTTTGTGCAGGGGCCTCCTGGATGACCCCCAGTTCCAGCAGTCTTTAGTGGACAGCTCGGCAGACCCTGTGCCTTATTTCAGTCAGATACGATCCCAGCCCCAGCGATTCTCTTCTGCAGAGAGGCCCTCTCTGGACCACAGCCCTGAGTCACAGCTCTGTCAGGACACACTGTTGGAGTCACAGCTCCAACAGGACACAAGTCTGGAGTCACAGCTCCAACAGGACACAAGTCTGGAGTCACAGCTCCATCAGAACACACTGCTGGAGTCACTGCTTCAAGAGGACATGCTGCATGAGTCACAGCTCCATGAGGATGCTATGAGCGAGTCCCAGCTCAGTAATGACTCTCTGCGCGAGTCAGACGAGGAGCAGGGGTTACAGGAGGCCATCCGCAGGTGAGCAGGGCGGGTCCGCACTTACTAAATGCGCAGAACTCATTTTAAGGGTCTGCGTATGCTACTACTTGTTAGTATTACTTTTGTGTTGAAAGGTGTAAGATCACAAATATCTGAGTAGAATGTTCTTAACTGAACATTCCAATGCTGATGTCACAGTCACTACTGGTAATTGAAAGCAGGGGAGTTCTAGAACACTGCCTTGGAATTTTGAAACAACATTCCGAAAAAGCTACTCTACAGAGGGTAGAACGTGCGGACAGAAAGTGCATTGTGTGTGTATATGTGCTTATATTCTCTCAGGCTGCCGGAGTTTGCTGACCTGGTTGAGGATGTGCTGCTGAACACACTGCAGAACCTGATGACCGAAGCTTTCCTGGGGGAGGTGCTTCTGACGGCCCGCCCACGCACCATCGCGCTGCCGCCGTCCTCAGCCAGGTACACTCACCTGCGCCTACACTACCCATCACACTGCACAACGCCTGTACCACACCTGCATTATATACCACACCACACCTGCATCATACCTGCATTATATACCACACCTGCATCATACCTGCATTATATACCACACCTGCACCTGCATCACACCTGCATTAAATACCACACCTGCATCATACCTGCATTATATACCACACCTGCATCATACCTGCATTATATACCACACCTGCACCTGCATCACACCTGCATTATATACCACACCTGCATCATACCTGCATTATATACCACACCTGCATCATACCTGCATTATATACCACACCTGCACCTGCATCGCACCTGCATTATATACCACACCTGTACCTGCATCACAGAACATCTGCACTACACTACAGAATACCTGCGTTGTCTGTTAGGCTGTGAGCTGTGCTATGACACTGGCGTACTACAGTGTGAGTTATAACGCAGGGGCTGCCTGTTTTCACAGGAAATCTCCCAAGTGCGGCTCGAGGAAGCCTTCTGGAGGCACAGCTGGGATTGAGAAAACTACAGATCCCATCTTCCCCCAGCAGGCCAGCCTGTAGGAGCAGCAGGGAAGTTATTTAATCAGATAGTGGAAGGACGTTTTATTTTTAACCTTTAATTCCTTTTTGAAAATAATCTCTGTATCATGTCTTGAAAGGCATTGTTATAAATCTAAATATTCCAAACAGTTTTTCAGGCATTTCAACATTTATGCTTGCCATTATGCAGTCCAGATGTATTCATTTGACCTTTATATGCACAAATGTAAAATAAAACTGCAGCATTGCGCTGAGCCAAGCAGAACCCTAAATCATGAAAATCTCATCAAAAACTAAAGCATTTGCACCGATGTCTGGGATCCACTCCTGCCTGTGTCTAGAAACTAACAACTGTCACTGTGGGAGAAACCTGTAGAGAGCAGCCTCATCACTTACTCTAAAATGGGGAAGTAAGATGTCTTTATTTAAAGATTAAACTTGCATGGAATGTTTCTATGGTTTTAACTACTGAAATCCAAGTTAAATATGCTGTAATAACACTGTGACCACTAGGTGAGGTTCCCTGAGTGAGGAAGAAGTAAATGTCAACATTGTGAACCTTATGGCCATTATGGACAGAGAGAGGCCATCTTATTTTCCTGTGTTTGAATGTTGCTTTTATAATGATGAGTGAGGTCACACTTTGTGCTCGGCATCTTTCATTATCAGAAATGAGACATCACATGCTTACTTTGGTTCTTTGTAGAACTTTATTAAAAAGGGGATTTCTGTCCACAGTAGTAAAGACTTTTGCGCCTACAGTATAAAAATAAAAAGAAAGTTTACACCCCAAAATTTTGCTTTTACACAGAATGCCTGGTTAAAAAGGGATAAATAAAAGATTTGAAGGTCTGAAAAATTACGACCCAAATCAGTGTAGAAAATTGGGTGTCTGTCAGAAATGGTCCCACACTCTGAGAAGAGCCCACTGCACCGAGCAAAGAACACAAACCCCGTGGGGAAGGAGGCTGTATGCAAACACGTGCATATGCAGACAATCAGACCTTCATTTCTGAGCTTCCTCACGCAAGTAAAGAACAGTGTGACAGTTAAGTATGGCGGTATGGAAAAAAACATAAGAGGGCATTTCTAAAAAGTATCATCGTTATATTTCAGAATGCGGCAGGCACAGGGCCACTGTTTCAGACAGGAGATTGGGAGTTACGGGATGGGAGGTGTTCCTGAATGCTCACACCCACAGGGGTCCCCAAAACTACACTAACGCTCACCCACAGGGGTCCCCCAAATTACCACTCACCCACAGGGGTCCCCAAAACTACACTAACACTCACCCACAGGGGTCCCCCAAATTACCACTCACCCACAGGGGTCCCCAAAACTACACTAACACTCACCCACAGGGGTTCCCCAAACTAACACCCACCCAAAGGGTCCCCCAAACTACCACTCACCCACAGGGGTCCCCCAAACTACCACTCACCCACAAGGGTCCCCCAAACTACCACTCACCCACAGGGGTCCCCCAAACTACCACTCACCCACAGGGGTAACCCAAACTACACTAATGCTCAACCACCGGGGTCTGCCAAACTACACTACCATCCACTCGCCCACAGGGGTCCCCCAAACTACCACTTACCCACAGGGGTCCCTCAAACTACCACTCACCCAAAGGGTTCCCCAAACAACACTAACGCTCACCCACAGGGGTCCCCAAACTACACTACACTCACCCACAGGGGTCCTCCCTACTACCACCCACCCACAGGCATCTTTGTGGGGCAAGAACCTCCCAAAATGAAAACTCCACAGGCTTGGGGGGCAGAAACACTGGGGACATTTTACAGGGAACGGGCTCTTCTCTTTTTTTTCTTTACAGTGTCTCAAAGAGGGAGGAAAAACAGAATTGAAATGAACAAGATGACAAATACACAAAGAAAGCCCTTTCTGAACAAGCACCTTAGGTGGAGCTGCAGAGGGATGTGGGGTAGAGATCCCTGGGCATGGCTAGGGCGTGGTAAGGGTGTGGTCAGGGAATGAGGGGGTGTGTATGACGGTACACAGGTGTTAGGACGGTCTCAAGTTAGGAGTGCCCTGGGAAAAAGGGTGCTGTGTTTTCGGTTTTCTTAGGGGGTGGTGGTGGTCCATTTACTCCCTTGGATTGTCTGTGTCAGCATCTGCAAGTAGCTCTGGTCTGAGGCACTCGACTGGGCAATGGATATTCTACAGGAGAGAGAAAAGTACAGTCAGCTCAGCGTTCTTTCTCTGTTTTTTCATTCTGCACCACACTACACCTTTCCTTAGTAGTGGTAGGTCAATTCCAGCAAATGTTATTCCATTTGTCCAATTACATTCAAAATGTTAGTTTGAAGTCTATTTCAAAATTCCCCTTTCTAAATGACTGCAGAAATATAACGGAATAAAGCTTCTTCAAATGAACGGTTAATTTAAAAATGAATGTATCCCGTATTTACAGTTTAGTTTTTTTATATTTTAGTTTACTCGTTAGATATTAAATTGGGCTAATTGCTAAAACTGTCTTTACGCCTTGAAAGACTGACGCACATTTAATTAGATATAGCCAAGAAAAAGTTTAGGTTTATGTATTTTATAAACTAATCTTTTGGTTATTCATTTTGAATGTAATGGTTCAATTTAAATCTCATTCAGTTTTGGCAAGAAGAAATTTCGCTGCTGGTTCAGCATCTCAGATATGCAGGTGAATTTGGAGCCGAACCTATAATAGGTGTAGGCTACTCCGCGCATGTCAGTTGCCTGCTGTCCTCGCGGTCTAAGGAAAAACATGAATGGCGTCAACTTCTGATCCTCTCACAGCTTGCACGCTGAGTTGGCCTACCTAAACGCCATGACTGCACGAAGACACTTCATTTTCGATCGCGTTTGAACACTTCTCCCGAGTCGCAAATTGTATAGAAAAAACCATGCCAAGCTGCACGAGAACACGGACATGAAAGCTCACAAATCGGTAAGTAAATTGGGTTTTATTGCAATCGTGGTCGGGCGTATTTTAGGATACTGTTTGAGCTCGCTGTCTGCAGAAACGGAGGTCAAGTGGATCGCGGTTGTTTGAACACGATTTGCATGTTGCGTTGAGTGAACATTGTGCTGTGGTTGTGTGACTTTAGTTTTCTCTCGTATGGCCTGCTAACTGGAAAATAAGTTCATAGAAGGCTCCAAAAACTTATTGTAGTTTGCATTTTGCTTTAATCCAATTGGATCCATTTGGATTGGTCATGATTTGTTTTTTTCTGTTTTGTTTGCCATACGTGGATTTTATACAGTAGGCCAGTGGGTTGGGATTGTCTGCTATTGACTGCTAGCATGTGTTACGAATAACGTTGATGCTGTTGGATGACATGATAAATGTATGTGTGCTCATATAGGCTACATGTTTTGTACAAAATAGATTGCTGGTGATCATGTATAAAGCTGCATGCTAGTGTGGCTAAACACCTGGAAAGTAGAACCGACGGGAGGGTTTAGTTTATTTTGTGCACAGGAAATAAAACATTCAGTCTTTCATATTGCTAGGTAAATCTGGCTTTTGGTTTATCTTCGTTTTTGTTTTGGATTGTTTCACCTAATTTAAACTTTGAGTTGATGTTTTACGATATTTTCGCGTATTCTGTTTCTACTGCTAAAGGTGGTACCGTTGTGGGATTGGTTGTTGTTGGAGGGATCAGTACATAAACCCGCTCTGGTACTTGAACAGGGCGCAGGTAAGCAACGTTGTTTCCACAAATACCTGTGCTGTGCTTGCAGTCTTCACTGATGTGTTTGGTTTCATGTAGACTGTATTTACTGGTGATTATCTGTTTATTCTGATATAGGATACATTTCGGTACGGGTTTGGTAGGGTAGCTGGCTTTTTGTTTGCTCAAACGAGTCTTGCATGCAGCCTTGTAATGACACGTTCGCAAACTCCTTGGTGACCCACCACTTTGCGCAGAGTGTTTTGTCTGTAGCGGTCTACCACGTCTGTGCGAACAGGATGTACGAGGTCCACGTTCACATCTCCGCCAGGGCGACGGCAGTTCTCACAACGCCAGCCCTGAGAGGAGAGCACACTTAGGCACGTGTCACGCTCACAAAGAAGAACCACACCTGTCACATTCACAAAGAAGCGCAACACACCTTTACACACCTGTCGTACACAGGTGGAGCCTCACACTGGTCACACTTACTGTGGTGCTGTCACACAGGTAGAAGGAAAGGTCTTACCTGCTGTCCTCCGTAGCAGGTGCAAGTGCAGATGGCTCCCAGGTACTCTTTCTGCCATTGGTTCCCCACATGGTACGTCTTCCCATCGTCATAGCAGGTGGACTCGTCTGCACAGAAGCAAATGCACTGGCACTGAACACGACTCATCCCCACTAAACCCAGAGGCATCATTACTATACCCAAACCAGTCAGTGCTTAACCCATATGCATCAGTTGTTTACCCAAACGCAGCAGCGCAAAGTTAAAGTGCAACCTCGCTAAACTCAGATGCAGTAAACCCAACGACAGCATGTTCTCCAGAATGCACTGTGAGTAAAATGTGTTCTAGTAAAAGGGTGAACACTAGACATTAAACATGAATGGACTTTATTCACGCTGATGCATGGGGGTTTATGACGCTGTTATTGATTGGACGATAGTTGTGTAGGAGGGCGGAGCTTACGTGGCTCGCACTTAAATTCGCCCTTCCCGTTGCCCAGGCAGGTGCAGCTCATCATGTGACCGTTCTCCGCGTGCCGCTCCCACTTCTCGCCGATACGGTAGTTGAGGCCGTTGTCATGACACCACTCTGTTTGAGAGAAAGGAGGGGGAGCGGGGAGGGGAGGGGTGGGGATGGTGGGACAGGATGGGGGAGGGGTGGGGATTGTGGGACAAGACAGGTGTGGACAGTTCCTTGTTAGTGCGCATTTCTCAGGCTAGTGCCGGTTGTGTGGGGTGAAAGGCATGATGGGAAGGCCGAGCCACTCACTGGATGAGTCGCAGCGGAAATGACCGCTGCCCAGGCCCAGGCACGTGCACCAGAGCTTGAAGCCTGTGTCAGACATGCGCTCCCACTCTGCCCCCACCTGGTGGTACGTGGTGGTGAAGGTGTCGTAGCACATGTCCGGCTGGGAGGCCACGCCCTCTGAAACTGGGTGGGGGGGAGGGGGAACACGCTGTCAGTAAATCAGAATCCCTGCAGATCCACTCACACACTATAAATTATTGCTGGTGTTAAAGCACAGTGATTCCAACGTGTCCATTTTGGAGTTTTAAAACCGATGTCCGGCATTATTGTTCATTATGGTTTTACCTGGATGTATTGATAGGTAGGGCTGCACGATGTAATGAATCACGGTTTATTTTAGCTTAATAAGAATAACTGCCACCATTGGGCATTAAGTGATCTTTTGTCTTTTTCCCACGGCTCGCAGTAACTGGAAAATTGTGGTCACTCACTCACTGACTCACTCACTCACTAACGGACGATCTGAGAGGGACGTTTAGTAGGACGCATGCGCAGGTGGTGCTTCGTTTAGTAGGAGTAGGCGAAACGGGACGCATGCGCAGGTGGTGCTTCCTTTAGTCGGAGTAGGCGAAACGCGAACATGTTCGGGTTAGCTAAAGTAACGTTAGGCGATAAAGCTGTGCTTAAAAATGTTGTGCCTTTCCGCGGGTGGTACGGCATGACATTTTAAAGCACAGCTTCAGGAATGATTCGCCTCATTACAGCAACTTCATTTTCCTCCTTGCAGTTATTGTCATTTTTTTTTCTCCCATTTTCTCCCCAATTTAGTCGTTATACCAATTCCCCGTGTGTTTCACGATCCTGGTCGATGAGCTATCCTCTGTCGGTCTGGGGGGGGGGCGTAGACTGCCACGTGCCTCCTCCGACACACGTGGAGTCGCCAGCCGCTTCTTTTCACCTGACAGCGAGGAGTTTCACTGGCCCTTGCGGTTATGTGAACAGAATGAACGTGACGGTGCGTTGATCCACGAGCGCCTGGCCTGAGGTCGGCTGTGCGGACGCTGTACCTGTGTCGCCGATGGTGATGACCTTCTCCAGCACGGTGCTCCTGCGCTCTCCGTTCAGACCCTCGACCACCACCCTGTAGGACGCTCCGGACGTCAGGCCTATGAGAGTAGCCCCAGTGGAGGTCCCAGGCAGGTGAGCCTGTGGGAGCAAACGTGGAATTTCTGTTAGTCTTACCTTTTGTACTGCAGCCTCGGACCAGGGCTGCCTTTCTCTCTCCCTCTGCATGCACGTGCTCAGTGTGTGTTCACTGAGTGCACGTGTGTGCGTGCGGGTGTGTGCGTGCGGGTGTGTGCGTGCGTGTGTGCGTGCGTGTGTGCGTGCGTGTGTGCGTGCGTGTGTGTGTGCGTGCGGGTGTGTTCAGTGAGTGCACGTGTGCGTGTGTGCGTGCGGGTGTGTGCGTGCGGGTGCGTGTGTGTAGCCGCTGCGCTCATATTCACCTGGTACACCTTGTCGTCGTGGGGGTTGAGGGGGTGGCAGGAGACCAGGTACTCGTTGCTGTGCTGCTGCGGTTGCCAGGTGATGCTGGTCCGGGTGAGGGCCTCCTGGGGGAGCCCGCTGTCGTTGCCGGGGAAGCCGAAGGCGTAGCCTGGGAAGAACCTCTCGTTGACCCGCACCACGGGCACGCGCGCCCCGTCCGGGCCCGACTGGGGGATGTAGACCTGGGGCTCGCGCAGCTGGGGCGGCAGCGGCTGGCCCGGGCGGTGGTTGCCCTGGTTCTGGTACTCGGTGTAGATGTGCTGGCCCTGCTGGCCCACCGTGTTGCGCCCGTTGGTGCCCAGGTGCACCTGGTTGTCCTTGAGGCTGGGCACGTCCTCGGGCACGTCCAGGATGTCCGGGACGGGCCGGAAGGGATTGGGGAGCTGCGGGACCAGCACGGAGGCGCTGGGCTCTGCAGGAGAGACGGGTTCGGGGAGGAGGATGTTAGGATGGAGGCCTGCATTAACCAGGGACCGCCAGGGGTGGCAGTGTGGAGCAAGCAGAGCCACCTTACTGAGCCGGCAGCCGTCTCCTTTAGAGCTCTGTGGCTGTTGGGTCAGAGGTCAGAGTGCGGACAGGAAGCGTGTGGAGGACAGTGCTTGTGCTGAGAGGGATGGCGTTATAACGTCAGGCTTTAAACGCCACGCTGCTCCCGTCATTTAAAACCTTTTTAAAAGTCTCCTGTCAGTGACATAATGATCGTCTGTGTGTGTTTGCATGTGCATGCATGTTTGCATATATATGTGCATGTACATACATTTTTTGTGTGCTTAAGTGCCTGCCTATGTGTGCATTTGTGTGTGTGTGTGTGTGTGTGTGTGTGTGTGTGTGTACTCACGAGTTCTGGCCTTGCCCACAAGAGGTACGCTTCTGTGGGTGTTCTGTATGGCAGTGATCTTAATGATGTACTCAGTGCCTGGGCGTAAACCTGAGAAACAAAAAAAAACCAACGGCATGTTAAACTCGTGGGAGACACATTTACATCAGCTGTGTCTTTACACAAAGGTTTAACAGGGTTCAGTGTTCATTTATACTGTCCTGTTTAAGCAAGTTCCCAAAATAAAATTTCTACTTGCCTGGACAATGCAAAATTCACCTGTTGCATGAAGTGGATAAAAAAGAAAGCCTATGGCGCTAACATTCAGATTCTGTGATTGGTCAGTGAACTGCATCCATAGCTTACACGATTCCCATCTGCGTCTAGCTGCAGTAGCTGAGCAGCACCAAACGGAGATACGGATGAACTGATGAAATTGTGAATTGGCTCCAAATAGAAGCGTAAGCGTTGAACTTTTGGACTACGATTAGGCTGCCCTCTAGAATATTCACAACCGTCCGAACGAACATCTGGATGAGGTAACCTGACTGGAGGAACTGCTGCTCTCGGGTAGGCAGATAGGGGCGATATAGCTCAGGAGGTAAGACTGATTGTCTGGCAGTCGGAGGGTTGCCGGTTCAAACCCCGCCCTGGGCATGTCGAAGTGTCCTTGAGCAAGACACCTAACCCCTAACCTCTAACTGCTCTGGCGAATGAGAGGCATCGATTTGGATAAAAGCGCTATATAAATGCAGTCCATTTACCATTTACCATTTAGATTGGTTCTGGGCTCTGTCAAAGCTGTGTGCTCAGTCAGTGAAACGCCGTTCTAGGGTGGAGTGGACAGGGTGGGTGGGTGGGTTTACCGGTGATGGTGGCATAGGTGCTTCCAGAGTGGGGTGCAGGGGTGAGCTTCTGGGGGAACCTCCCGGACTCCTCGTAGGTGATGTCGTACGCAGTGATGGGGGCGCTAGGGGGCGTCCAGGTGAAGGAGACGGTGCTGGGGGTCAGAGATGTGAAGCGGAGGTTCGTGGGAGCGTCCACCAGCGACTTCCCTGCGGAGAGCAAAACCCAAACCCGGAAACGTGAGGCCGGCCCGGCGGGAGAGTCGCCCCGGTCACCGCGGAGACCGAGAGGGGCGCTGCACAGAACCTGGGGGGAAAGACCGGCAGGCGGGAGGGCGTACCTGTGCTGGTGGTGAGGGTGAAGGGGGCGCTGCGACCCACTCCGTTCAGGGTGTAAATGTGGATGGTGTAGGAGGTGCTCGGCTCCAAACCTACGGGACAATCGGCCGTTGTCCATTAGCAAAACGCAGTAGCTATGGGCCTGCAGCCCACAGTGTGTGAGACTGAGAGAGAATAACTCTGAGAAACCAATAGGCATTAGTGGCATCTGTAATATTATGGGGCGACATAGCTCAGGAGGTAAGACCGATTGTAAGACCGATTGTCTGGTAGTCGGAGGGTTGCCGGTTCAAACCCCGCCCTGGGCATGTCGAAGTGTCCTTGAGCAAGACACCTAACCCCTAACCCTTAACTGCTCTGGTGAACGAGAGGCATCAATTGTAAAGCGCTTTGGATAAAAGCCCTATATAAATTCAGTCCATTTACCATTTACCATATATTACTGCAGTCGCACCAGGGATTAGTAGCAGCTGTTATATCGCTGTAATAACACCCGGGATGGCGTATGAACAGTTGTAATATGACTGTTATAACACAATGGGAGATGTGGGAGCAGCTTTAACATCGGGGTACTGGTTACCAGTGATGGTGTGGGACCGGAGCTCCGGTGAGATGGTGCTCTTGATGGGGGCGTGGCTACCAGTGACGGGCGTGGTTTCAATGAGGAAGCCAGTGGAGGGCGCAGTAGTGGTGCGCCAGGTGAGCGTGATCGAGGAGTCCTTCACTTCTTGGATGCGCACGCGGCGAGGGGGGCCGATGTCTACGGCAGGAAGAGTTTAAAAACACACCGGTCGGTTACTGTCGAACTACGCATTTACAGACAACTGAGATGGGAACGAGGGCCTGTGATGTCGGCACACTGTGACGTCATTCCTCAAAGTTTTTATTTATTACAAAAATTTTAATGTTGAATTTCGGCTAATATTACATGAACCTTTTAACGCAGTCCTCACAGACACGTAACCCCGTTAGGTGTGAGATCACACACACACGTAATTAGAATATTCCAGTGCTGATGTAACAATCACTACTGGCAACTGAAATCAGAACTGGCATTCCAGAAACTTCTAGATGTAAAATAATTTTTCCCGAAAACCTACCCTTCAAAGGGTTAGATGCAGATGGTGGGCTGAACCCTGGAATGATTGACAGATCAGTGCAGCAGTTCCAGGCCTTTATCAGCCTCAGATCAAAGCTTAGGAACCATATTTACCCAATCAAATGCCTTTATAATTAGGCATAACTACAAGTAAAAAAATAGCTAATTAAGAATCTTGCAATATGAATATGCGCTGTCATAAGGATAACTAAGTGGATTTGAGATTTTTAGGTTTTGGTGGCCAGGGGAACGGGGGACTTACTCTCCAGAGTGGTGACCTCCGCTTGCGCGGGACGGCTGGTGAGGGAGCCCTTCAGTGCGTAGACCTGCACCACATACGTGGTGGATACCTGCGCAGGGGGAACGGGCACGACATCATCAGAGAGCGACAGAGACGGCGCTCATGAGAATGACTATGACGTCATCAGAGACGGCGCTCATGAGAATGACCACGACGTCATCGGGGTGGCACCGCTTTTGACTGGCAAGTGCATGGCAACACTTCAGCAATGCGTTTTACACGGCTAAACTTTACATCGGCACAAAATGTAACATTCCCGTCAAGTAAATAAATAAATAAATGGATGAAAGAACGGAAGATTGGGAGGATAAATAAGTCTCTTGTGATTTCTTTTTTTCCAAAATCCCTTTGATCCACCCCTGGGCTGCATTATGAGAAATCCAGCTGCTGTGGCTTCCCTGGTCAGGGATGTTCTGGTGGAGTGGTTTCTGAGGTCACTTTAAAGCCTCTAGCCTCTAATTACAGCAGGGGGGTTCTTCACGAAAGCAAGGGTTTCTGAGTTAGCAGCGCAACCGCGCTGAGTAAAACCCTCTCTTTACTTCAGTCCGTGTTCCGGATCTGGGAAGCGCTCCGGGTTTTCACTCGGCGCGGTTAAAGCTTAACCCGGTAACCCCGCTTTGTGAAACAGGGGTTTTGTGAGCAGACCCCCCAGTCTTTAGGCTGCATTTGGGGGGGAGCGGCTGGGGGAAGCGCGGAGCGCGGGGGAGCGGCTCTGTCGGCCTCACCATGAGTCCCGTGGCGGACGCCCGCGTGGTGTCGGGGGCCACGTTGATCTCCTTGGCGGGGCCGGTGGCGGTCTTGGGGTTGATGACCACGCGGTAGCCCGTGAGGCGGGCGTTGGGGGGGTGCCAGGAGACGACCACGTCCGAGGGGCCCACGCTGGGGAAGTTCAGGTGCGTGGGGGCCGGGATGGCTGGGAGAGAACACACGAATCTAAGGTTTAAGGTTTATTTTATTTAAGAAAGGGACAGTGCACATTAATAAACACGAGAACTTCGATGCACCGTGTAAATGTGCCAGATTTAGCCGTACAGGCTAATTTTCATCTGTAGTCCCTGGGCAGGTTGATGGCTTAAGTAACATAACCTCGGCATATTATACGCACCATTATGTCATTATGCGATATTACCTCTTCAAAGGGCAAGCACCACGTCGATAGATGGAAAGATGGACAGAAATGGACAGCACTGAAAGTCTTGTTTTTGAATCAAAGGGCATTGTCAGGGACTCGGATGTCTCTGAGTCCATCAGAGACATAATCGCTGACGCGGATACTGCGATACGGCCGTTCCGGTTTGAGCCAGATGTGACCGGAGTTGGAGGATTTTTTTCCAAAGCCAACAACCAGAGCACTTTCTTGGGAAATTAGCTTTTTAGCTATCTTGCCCCGATTCATACAAGAAGACTGATACCAATAGTGTGTGTCCCTGTGTGTCCAATACAAGGATATTAGAGGATACTCTAATCCACCTGTAGCAAGCGGGTTAGCCTAGCATCAAATGTTGATTTTAACTTGTTTTCCATTAGCGTTGTTGCAATAACTTTCTTATTCGCATCAAGTGTAGGCTAATTCCTTAATGGTAAAATGGCTGACCAGCTAACTTGACAGTATCTCACTTAATTTCCTCCTCATCACAAAATATGAAGCAAGTGATCATTCCGAAGATTGTTGAAAAAGGGAGGTGGGGCGAAAAGAGTAAGCAGTTTGATCTTTAAGGGCTTATTTCTTGCCTTTTTTTAAAATAAAAGTGTTTCTTTACGCTGTGAATCATGAAATGGGACAACTAGCCTACTTCCATTTGGCTGGTGTAGGCCTATGTCATTTAAAATAATATCAGGTGCTCACCCATTCAGGGGCTGCACTTATCCAGGGTGATTTCCTAGGCTTGTTATTCTCTGACCTTCACACATTTAGCAGACGCTCTTCCTGAGCGGCTTGCAGTGCTGGAGAAACATGCTCATGGACCTGATTTAGGTGAGTAACGGTGGCAGATCTGGCGAGCGCCGGTCCCTCATGTGACTGAGGGTTCAGCTGAGGCTGCTCAGGCTCGACCCTGTGCTCAGATAGCTGCGGTCACATGACCGAGCGGAGGAGTTACTGCTCGGTGAGGTGGGGACCTCAGCCCAGGGGACTCTGGTACAGTTTAGGGTTAGGGCCGGTGTGCAGGCCGTATAAGAGCAGTAAACCCCCTCAGACACGGCACTCTGGAGCCCATTGTTTTAGTGAAGGGGTCAAGGCGTGACCTGGTATGTGTGGGACCTAAACTAACCCCCTCAGACACACCCCACAGGACCCCTCGTGTTTTATTGAAGGGGTCAAGGCGTGACCTGGTATGTGTGGGACCTAAACTAACCCCCTCAGACACACCCCACAGGACCCCTCGTGTTTTAGTGAAGGGGTCGAGGCGTGACCCAGTGCGTGCGGGGTACCCACCGGTGGCCTGCGTCCCCACCAGCGGGGGGCTGGGGTTGCGGCCGTGCAGGGCGATGACCTTGACGGTGTACTCTGTGCCGGGCCGGAGGCTCCGCAGCACGGCCGTCTCCTGGCTGGGTTGCGGGGCGGGGTACAGCTCGCGCTCCCTCTCCTCCGGGCTGGAGTACAGCACCCTGTACGAGGTCACCGCCCCGTCGGGGGCGTCCCAGGAGATGCGCAGCGAGGTGGAGTCCACGTCCGAGAACGTCAGGTCTTTGGGGTGGTCCACAGCTGCGTCAGGGAAGAAGGGAACATTAGGGGGCGGAGCCTCCTCTCCTCACACTCTGATTGGGTTCACAGTATCAGGCCATCATTCTGGCTCATGACCACCTCGCTGTTGCATTTAGCTTGTTTGCCGTTTCCCTTGAGAGGTGACAGGAATATGAGGATGTATATGCTGCATGAACAACCTAATCTCACCTCGCAATCTGAGTGGTTTATCAGATTATTCTGGCTCTGTTCATCCACAGACAGGAGGGGGCACTGCGCAGTGACCTATGAACCTCCCAGAGCAGGACAGTCCTCAAGACCAGCTTACTGTTGTTGGTAACTGTTCTAGCTGTAGTCTGTTTTGCTGTAATGTTCATATCATTTTTTACATTCCTTACTGTTGAATTTCAGCAGTTAGGGCAGTTCCTACGATTTAAAACACGAGCCAGAACATCCCTCCCGGAGATGGATGATGATGATGATAATAATAACAATGATGAAGAATAATAATGCTTGTAGAGTTTAGACGGCTATCACTGTATGCGATGGTGTCATGTATTTGTGTTTGTGCAAATTGAGCTGAACTCAGCAGGCACAGCTAAGATCCTGGAGGATAGTGCGTTGAGCTTTTTGGGATTTTGAGGGTTCTCTGTGCGGTCGACTCACTGGTGACTGCGGTCTCCACGAGCGGTGGGCTCTCCCCGTTCTGGCCCAGAGCGAACACGCTCAGCTCGTACTCCACCGTGGGCATCAGGCCGGAGAAGGTCATCTCTGTCTTATCTGCGAGTGAGGGGGAGACACTGGAGACTGAGCAAGGCACTCAACACAACACACAGCGCTGACCATACCGTTCTGCTCTGACCACAGAACGACGCACAGCACTGACCACAGCACACAACACACAGCACTGGCCACAGAACACAACACACAGCACTGACCACAGCACACAGCACAACGCACAGCACTGACCACAGCACACAACACACAGCACTGGCCACAGAAAACAACACACAGCACTGACCACAGCACACAGCACAACACACAGCACTGACCACAGAACACAACACACAGCACTGACCACAGCACACAGCACAACGCACAGCACTGACCACAGCACACAACACACAGCACTGGCCACAGAACACAACACACAGCACTGACCACAGCACACAGCACAACACACAGCACTGACCACAGCACACAACACACAGCACTGGCCACATAACAGCACTGACCACCATACTGACCACAGCACACAGAGCTGACCACAGAACAGCACTGACCACCATACTGACCACAGCACACAGAGCTGACCACAGAACAGCACTGACCACCATACTGACCACAGCACACAGCGCTGACCACAGTACTGACCACAGGGACAGAAGTGGCTGGTGGAAAGCTGTGCAGCTGCCCCATTAGAAACATTTAGGTGAACAGATCGGCGCCCTCTGTCTGTCACAATAGTGCGGTGCAGCCATCAGAAGCGCAATGCGTGGCTCTGAGCTTACCGGGGCCCACCTCCTGGGAGAAAGAGGGACCTTGGCCATTTTTGGGGACCCCGGTGACCCTGTATCCCGTGACGGGGCCCTTTGCGGGCGTCCAGCGGACCGTGATGGTGTTGTCTTTCACGTCGGTCACCTTCATGTCTGTGGGAGACTCGATGTCTACAGAGAGAGGGAAAGGGGGCAGGAGAGAGAGAGAGAGAGGGCATGCATTTTACTTTCCAAAAGCGGTATTTCAATGTGGTTGTTTTGTCTGCAAGTGTCTTATCTGTTGTCATGTGTTTGTGTTTTGTGTGGACCCCAGGAAGAGTAGCTGATGTTCTGCTGCATCAGCTAATGGGGATCCTGATAAAATCCTAATCCTAATACCCCTCGAACCATCTGATAAAACTGAACACGGGACAGAAGGGGTAGAAAAAGGGGTAGATGAGGGGTGAAAAGCCCCATTCCTACAGCGTACAGAGGGCCCTGTGGTTTCTGCGAGAAGTGCGTACCTGTCTAGTGTCTGTATTTAGCTCAGTGAGTACCTGTCTAGTGTCTGTATTTAGCTCAGGGCGTACCTGTCTAGTGTCTGTATTTAGCTCAGGGCGTACCTGTCTAGTGTCTGTGGTTAGCTCAGTGCGTACCTGTCTAGTGTCTGTATTAGCTCAGTGGTACTGTCTAGTGTCGTATTAGCTCAGTGCGTACCTGTCTAGTGTCTGTAGTTAGCTCAGTGCGTACCTGTCTCATGTCTGTGTTTAGCTCAGTGCGTACCTGTCTAGTGTCTGTAGTTAGCTCAGTGCGTACCTGTCTAGTGTCTGTAGTTAGCTCAGTGCGTACCTGTCTAGTGTCTGTAGTTAGCTCAGGGCGTACCTGTCTAGTGTCTGTAGTTAGCTCAGTGCGTACCTGTCTAGTGTCTGTAGTTAGCTCAGTGCATACCTGTCTCATGCCTGTATTTAGTGCAGGGCGTACCTGTCTAGTGTCTGTGTTTAGCTCAGTGCGTACCTGTCTAGTGTCTGTACTTGGTGCAGTGCGTACATGTCTAGTGTCTGTATTTAGCTCAGTGCGTACCTGTCTAGTGTCTGTATTTAGCTCAGTGCGTACCTGTCTAGTGTCTGTATTTAGCTCAGTGCGTACCTGTCTAGTGTCTGTAGTTAGCTCAGTGCGTACCTGTCTAGTGTCGTATTAGCTCAGTGCGTACCTGTCTAGTGTCTGTATTTTAGCTCAGTGCGTACCTGTCTAGTGCTGTGTTAGCTCAGTGCGTACCTGTCTAGTGTCTGTGTTTAGCTCAGTGCGTACCTGTCTAGTGTCTGTAGTTAGCTCAGTGCGTACCTGTCTAGTGTCTGTAGTTGTGTGCGTACCTGTCTCGCTGAGTTAGCTCGGCGTACCTGTCTAGTGTCTGTGTTAGCTCAGTGCGTACCTGTCTAGTGTCTGTAGTTAGCTCAGTGCGTACCTGTCTAGTGTCTGTAGTTAGCTCAGTGCGTACCTGTCTAGTGTCTGTAGTTAGCTCAGTGCGTACCTGTCTAGTGTCTGTAGTTAGCTCAGTGCGTACCTGTCTAGTGTCTGTGTTTAGCTCAGTGCGTACCTGTCTAGTGTCTGTGTTTAGCTCAGTGCGTACCTGTCTAGTGTCTGTAGTTAGCTCAGTGCGTACCTGTCTAGTGTCTGTAGTTAGCTCAGTGCGTACCTGTCTAGTGTCTGTAGTTAGCTCAGTGCGTACCTGTCTAGTGTCTGTAGTTAGCTCAGTGCGTACCTGTCTAGTGTCTGTGTTTAGCTCAGTGCGTACCTGTCTAGTGTCTGTAGTTAGCTCAGTGCGTACCTGTCTAGTGTCTGTAGTTAGCTCAGTGCGTACCTGTCTAGTGTCTGTAGTTAGCTCAGTGCGTACCTGTCTAGTGTCTGTATTTAGCTCAGTGCGTACCTGTCTAGTGTCTGTAGTTAGCTCAGTGCGTACCTGTCTAGTGTCTGTATTTAGCTCAGTGCGTACCTGTCTAGTGCCTGTAGTTAGCTCAGTGCGTACCTGTCTCATGCCTGTAGTTAGCTCGGTGCGTACCTGTCTAGTGTCTGTAGTTAGCTCGGTGCGTACCTGTCTCATGCCTGTACTTGGGGCAGTGCGTACCTGTCTCATGCCTGTAGTTAGCTCAGTGCGTACCTGTCTAGTGTCTGTAGTTAGCTCAGTGCGTACCTGTCTAGTGTCTGTAGTTAGCTCAGTGCGTACCTGTCTAGTGTCTGTAGTTAGCTCAGTGCGTACCGGTCTCGTGCCTGTAGTTAGCTCAGTGTGTACCTGTCTAGTGTCTAGTTAGCTCAGTGCGTACCTGTCTTGTAGGTGATGTAGATGGGGGTGCTGGTGGCGGGGCTGTCCCCCCTCCCGGTGACGGCGTACACGGTGATGGTGTAGTCGGTGCCGGGCCGCAGGCTGTGGATGGTGGCCTGGGACTGGGAGCCCGGGACGGTGAACTCTTTCGGGGGGCTGAGTCCGCCTAGGACAGGAAGGAAGCCGCGTCCAAATGAATGCCAAAGTACTGACACACACACTCCCTGAATACCCACACTAACGGAAACCCGGTATACTCACAGACATGGGAAACTAACAAACATACAGCTGATTATCTTCCCTTAACCACTAACATATGGAATTAACGAACACTTCAAGCACTTTCACACACATTTAACAATCAAATTAACTGCCGTTTAGCATCAGAATTAAACCAAACACATTGACATTAATTAGGGGCGACATAGCTCAGGAGGTAAGACCGATTGTCTGGCAGTCGGAGGGTTGCCGGTTCAAACCCCGCTCTGGGCATGTCGAAGTGTCCTTGAGCAAGACACCTAACCCCTAACTGCTCTGGCGAATGAGAGGCATCAATTGTAAAGCGCTTTGGATAAAAGCGCTATATAAATGCAGTCCATTTACCATTTACCATTAAGTCACTCATGCTTATAAGCACTTAAAGGGATAGTCCAACTTTTTGGACAATTATTTAAAGGTTGGACTGTCCCTTTAACACAGAAGCAACGAACACACGCCTGACTACAGCACCATACACACAGCAGTACCGTAACGATAAGTGTCTGAATGATGGGACAAGCTGCACAGACCTGTCTCTCCGTGGGTGATCCTGTAGTACCGCACAGTGACAGGGGGGGCGTCCCAGCGGATGGTGATGCTGGTGGGGGTGGAGGTGGCCACCTCCAGGTCAGTAGGGGCGTCTGAAACTGATGAAACCGAAACACAACATTACCACTGGAAAGAGCTGGGGATGGACAGAGAGAGCAGGATGAAGGGATGAAGACATGATAGAATGAAGGAGAGAGTGGGGAGTGGGGACAGACATGAGATGAAAACGGGGAAAGTATAAAGGGTAGGAAAGGAGAGAGGGCAGGAGAGATAGAGAGAGAAAGAGGAAGGATAAGTGGGAAGAGGAGAAACGGAGGTTAGAGAGAAGGGGGAGGAAAGTGGGAAAAGGCGAACGTATAGACAGTAAAGAGCGAAAGTATAGACAAGAGGATAGAGAGTGGAAATATAGACACCAGAGGATAGAGAGTGGAAGTATAGACAGAGGAGGATAGAGAGTGGAAGTGTAGACAGAGGAGGATAGAGAGAGAGTGGAAGTGTAGACAGAAGAGGATAGAGAGAGAGAGGAAGTGTAGACAGAAGAGGATAGAGAGAGTGGAAGTGTAGACAGAGGAGGATAGAGAGTGGAAGTATAGACAGAGGAGGATAGAGAGTGGAAGTGTAGACAGAGGAGGATAGAGAGAGTGGAAGTGTAGACAGAAGAGGATAGAGAGTGGAAGTGTAGACAGAGGAGGATAGAGAGAGAGTGGAAGTGTAGACAGAAGAGGATAGAGAGAGTGGAAGTATAGACAGAGGAGGATAGAGAGTGGAAGTGTAGACAGAGGAGGATAGAGAGAGTGGAAGTGTAGACACCAGAGGATAGAGAGTGGAAGTATAGACAGAAGAGAATAGAGAGAGTGGAAGTATAGACAGAGGAGGATAGAGAGATGAGAGGAAGTATAGACAGAAGAGGATAGAGAGATGAGAGGAAGTATAGACAGAAGAGGATAGAGAGATGAGAGGAAGTATAGACAGAAGAGGATAGAGAGATGAGAGGAAGTATAGACAGAGGAGGATAGAGAGTGGAAGTATAGAGAGGAGGATAGAGAGTGGAAGTGTAGACAGAGGAGGATAGAGAGAGAGTGGAAGTGTAGACAGAGGAGGATAGAGAGAGTGGAAGGGTAGACAGAGGAGGATAGAGAGTGGAAGTGTAGACAGAGGAGGATAGAGAGAGTGGAAGGGTAGACAGAGGAGGATAGAGAGAGTGGAAGTGTAGACAGAGGAGGATAGAGGGAGAAGGCGGGTGAAGGGCTCGTACTGGTGGCTTGCTGGCCGGTGAGGGGCGGGCTCTCCAGCGAGCCGCTCACGGCGTAGATTTGGATGACGTACAGCGTGACGGGCACCAGGCCCGTCAGGGTGAAGTGGGTGCGGGACGGGGGCAGCCTGTCCTCCCTCACCCGCCCGCCGCTGGCCGGCTGGTAGCGGATCCGGTAGCCCGTGATGAAGGCGCGCGGCGCCGCCCAGTGGACGGTGAAGGAGTTGGTGTACACCTCGGAGAAGTCCAGGCCGGTGGGGGAGTCCAGCGCTGTATGGGGAAGGGGGGAGGGGGGGAGGGAGAGGACGGGGACGGGGACGGGGACGCAGGGTCGCCTCAGTCAGTCAGTCAAGTGGGAAGACGGCACTGACCGGCAGGCCAGCCCTGCTGTTTACCGCACGCGCAGCTGGCTGCAGACCCGAGCCTCACTGCGCTAATGATTAACAGCTTTTTACCTGGAACCGAGCGACACTCAGCGCACTGACTGGAACTGTGGCACACAGCTCCGTCTGTGTGCGTCAAATAAAAGATTCACCTCAAACGCCCCACTGCTGACATTTACAAGTTTAAAAAAAAAAAAAAAAAGGTTTTGAGGCTTTCTAGAGCCAACTGACAACGCAGTTTCTCATAAAATCTGATATGGGGTGCATTTAAGGACTGCGGCCTGAACAGTTTGGATCGGAATCATCCAAATTTGATCGGGATACATTACATTACAGGCATTTAGCAGACGCTCTTATCCAGAGCGACTTACACAACTTTTACATAGCATTTTACATTGTATCCATTTATACAGCTGGATATATACTGAAGCAATTTCGGTTAAGTACCTTGCTCAAGGGTACAACGGCAGTGTCTTACCCGGGAATCGAACCTGCGACCTTTCGGTTACAAGTCTAGTTCCCTACCCACTGTGCTACACTCCGTCCATAGCATGGACGGGATAGCATCTGCAGGTAGTCTACTTTGGATCCCGCAGACACTGAATTTGAACGTTAAACGCTCTGGCGTACGTCTTCTCCTGACACCGCGCGACGTCTGTTAGTAAGCGTACGGGAGTCGGCCTGGGCGACCGACGGTAATCAGCCCGTCGTAGAGCCAGCTGTCAGACCAGACGGAACGCTAAGGCTACGCTAGCACCGCCTGGTAAAAGTGACCCAGTTCAGATTTCTCGGCTCACGTGGCACAGATCAGATATGTGTTATGAACGTGTGAGCAGGGGGGGGAAGACCCACGTAGAATGGGATATTTCCAGATCCGTTTTGGGCCACGTTCATACGTGGAAATAAATCTGACGGGAATCTGATAATCGCCAATGAGACTGTCGTCTAAACGCGCGGATCGGAACTTCCCGGGCGTCGCGTTTCGCACGGCGTCATTCGAAATGTGATATTCTCGTACTTTTTCCACATTTGAATTGCGTGTAACATTAATTAGCCTACATGCACAAGCACTCTCCAATGCTAATGATAAAAGAAGGTGTTAAGTGGAGGCTGAAGGCTCAGGGCAGCAGGCGAACAGGCTACCGAGGTTTCGTGCCTTGTAGGCCTCTGGGGCGAAGACTTCTGTTATAGGCCAAAATACTGGAGATGTTTGTTGCGCACCTAACATGCTTTAAAAAGCAGCAATTATTTAAAAAGCTTTAATTATTATTTCTGTCTCGTTTTGCATCCGTTGCAAATGGCGATATGGCCGTGGTAGCGTAGTTGTTTACTTTCGTATCGATAACAAAACTCTCGTGTTCACATGCAGGTTTCAAGTGTACACCGTGTTGACACTGGTATCGAATACGGGTCACTTTCAAAAGTAGATGTAAACAGGCAAAAAAAATAGGACATAGACAAAGAATTTGGAAATGAGCGTAAAGGCCTGCAGTGTAAATGTAGTCTTAAGTGAAGGACCTTGGAGGAATGTGGGCTCAAACTAAACTCAAAGAATCACTTCTGCAAAACTATCAAGGGCTAACAGATTACCACATATGAGATACAGGAATCTGATTTATCAGCTGAAGACTACACCGCCTTAGAACCCCTTTCCTACTTTGAACCACTTTTGTAACCACTTTTGAAACCCTTTCCCCTTCCAAAAAAACCCATGTCCCATTATAAAACCCCTAGAACCCGGTTTCCCGCCGAAAAGCCGAAATGCTGATTCACCGGTTTGCTGGGTGTGTGTGGTGGCATTGCTCTCTCCCGCCTCCGTGATGGTGACGACGGCGATGTCGTAGTCGACGCCGGGCTCCAGTCCGTACACTGTGTACTGCCCAGCCGAGGGCCCCACCACGTCTCGGAAGAGGGGGACGCTTTCGCCCGCCGCCACTACCGTGACGCGGTAGCCCGTGACGGCGGTATAGTTAAGCGGGGTCCACCTCATGGAGATGGACGTGTCGTTGACCTCGACAAAGTCGAGGTCGGCAAGCGGGGGCACGTCTAGTAGGGTTAGGAATGCAGCGGAACAGCCAGACAAAACAACACGAGACAAACGGGAAACAAACAAGACAAAAAGGCACACAAGCGGTGATGTTTATGAATTAAACATGATCACGAAGCACCCAATCGCAGCGTCATTCAGGCCAGGTTATCATGTGACATGAGGATGACACGAGGTTTGCTATGACAGTCTCAGCTTTGTTAATTAGTGCGTTCATCATGAATGTACTGCTGTTGCAGTATTATGAATTTCAAATCATCGAGCCACAAATAATTTTCACTAAAAGGCAAGGATATGTACAGTGAACTTCATACTGTTGGGGACAAAGTCATGTTTTCTTGATTTGGCTCTACTCCACAATTTTAGATCTGCAATCAAGCAATTCTCATGTGGTTAAAGTGCACATTCTCAGCTTTAAGTTAAGGATATTTTTATACACTTTGGCTGTTTCTCCATGTAGAAATTACAGCTTGTTTTATACATAACCCCCTTTTTTCATGGCACCATAATGTTTGGGACATATTAATGTTATGTAAATAAAAGTGTTTAGTACTTTGCCACATATCAAACAAAACCAAATGCCAATAACAGGCTCCAAAGGCAATCAAAAGCCTAGAATCAAGACTAGACACTGAAATCTCTCTCTACCTGCACTAAGAAAGTAATTGAACACACCGGACTAATCAGAAACACCCGTGAAGCCATTTGCCCCAGAAATTACAGTGCCCTGAAATGGGAGGTGTTCTTGTACATTTTGGTAACACCATGTAGAAATGACATCACTTAGCCGCTTTAATAAAAGCTGAGAATCTGCACTTTAACCACCTTTGAACTGTTTGATTGCAATTTCAAATTGTGGAGTACAGAGCCAAAAAAAAAAAGTCTTTGTTCCAAACATTATGGAGCTCACTGTATATACAAAACATTATAGTGATTCAACAACCAATAAGCACTGCGTAAAAGCCACAATTGCTGATGTCAATTAGGAGCATTTTCAAATGAACTGCCATGCTTTGAAAAAATATGTCAGAAATATCACATCAGCTGCTTAATTAATTGTGCAGGAGTTAGACTGCTGAGCTTGTTTATTCTGCTCAGGCCCCTGCGCTGATGATGCAGCCTCGGGGGGGGGGGGGGTACAGCACTGTAATCTTCTCTAGATGTACAGAATTCAGCCAGGGAACACACACGTTAGTAAAATGGCACAATTACAGCTTCAAACGCAAGCAAGCAAACAACACAGACACAACAACAAATGCGCTGTTGCACATGATCGGTCGAAGGGGGACGCGGTCAGAGGAGCACTGGGGCTGCAGCGCTGGGTCTCGCCGCTGGGGATTATGGGAACCGCGCTAGTGAAATGCGCTAACCTCTGCTAACCTTCTCCAGTGAGGAGCGGAGGACGCGGGCAGTCAGGTTTGCTCTAGCTTGGCCTGGCTTTGATGTGTAATACTCCTCTCCTCCACACGGTGTCGTTGCTCCTGAGGCACTCCCAGCTCGCTCTCCGCGTATGGCCGCAGGTACGAGGGAGGGACAGCGCCACCGGCTGCGCGCGGGAGGTTAGCGGACCGGGACGCCGGGCCTACCTTGGGTAACGGTGGTGGAGACGGGCTCGCTCTCCATGTCGTCCTTCACGGTGAAGACGCTGACGTTGTACTCCACCCCTGGGCTCAGGTTGTCCAGGGTGCAGGAGGTCTGCCCCATCTTCACGAACTCCTCCAGAGAATTCCCGTGCTGCCCACTGGTTGGGTTGCAGGTCACGCGGTACCCTGTGATGTCTGTGGGCGGAGCGAATGAAACGCTTTTTAACTTCACAATAAAACTGACTCTTTGTCAGTTTTATTAGCTCTAAAATGCTATGGCTATGCTCAGTTTCATAGTTACAGCTGACCCAGGGCAGGGATTTAAAAGCAGATTTTTTGGAATAACCCAAAACTGCGTTGGAGGAAAAGAAGCCCTCGTCCTGAGAGGCCGGTGGCTGAGGGCCAAGGTTAGCCTGACCTCGCTAACGGCCGGAGGGGAAAAGAGAGAGAGAGTCTGCGTTTACCGGGGGTGGTGGAGTCCCTCCACCGGACCGTGAGCTCTCCCGTGTTGGCGTTGGAGTGCACGGTGAGGTCGGTGGGAGGAGACAGGCCTACAGGGCAGGAGAAAGGGAAGGGGGAACGCAGTGAGCACGTGCAGACCGGAACATTTCTGTTTGCCCTACTCACTGCCTCCATAGCAGCTCACACATTTAATATAATACATAGGGCACAAGTATCTTGTGTTTATTATAAAAAAAATAAGCCGTGTGTGTACTCAGGGAGGTGCTTGCATGAAAATGAACAAATATGGCCTGACTGTGAGTTCAGGTTTGTTAGTCACCTGCACTGCTTCTGTTCGACATTTATCGCAAAATGTTGTTAATTGCAAAAACGATATGTATGTATTATGTCCAGGAAAGACGTTTGCACTGTGCGTGGGCTGTGCTGATGGGATGGCAGTGCTGTGCGGAGGTGAACAGGGCTGCGGGAGGAGCTGCGGGTCTCACGGGTGGTGATGTGGCGGGTGACGGGGGGGCCGTGGTTCTGCCCGCTGACGACCGGCTGCATGACGTAGGTGTACTCCACCCCGGGGGTCAGGCCCGAGATGTAGATGCTGCCCGAGTCGGAGGTCACCTCCCGGGTGCCCTCGCCACCCTGGCTGGGCCTCACAGTCAGCTGAAGAGAGCACGTACCAGGGGTCAGGGGTCAGGGGTCAGAGGTCAAGCCCTTTGCCAAAACGCCCAGGAGCAAAAAAACGGCCACTTTTTGTGCTTCAGCAAAAGACAAAACGGCTGGCGCACTCTCACCTTGAACCCGTAACTGGGCACCGGGGTCCAGGAGATGATGATGGAGGAGTCCGTGACATCGGTGTGGAATCGAGGAGCGTTTCCTATCGGCTGGGCTGGGAGAGGGGGAGGGGCGGGGCAAAGATGCGCTCCGTGTCACGACTGGGCGGTCAATAGCACATCACATTCATTTGGCGGACGCTTTTATCCAAAGCGACGTACAAAAAAAGTGCATTTCATGGTCGTAGACAACTGCTGAACACGGGTTCAGTAAGGTACGATACTTATTTTGTACAGCTATTTCTAGCCGAGAACAGTGAACACTGTCCTGGTCTAACATCTGCAAAGCCAACTAGGCAGAAGAATAAGCTACAGTATTAGGACAAATACAAATTACCAAGAAGTGCAGGGATGGGGCAACATGTAACAAGTGACAGGAAAAAGGGTTTTTAAAAAAAAAAAAATTTTTTTTTATAAAAGAGTGAAGAGTGTAGCACGTCATCGGGCAACAGCTGCTGGCCCCTGCAAGTAGTACGCGGGACACTCACCGGTGGTGAAGCTGCTGCTGACGCCCTCGCTGACCACGCCGTCCCTCTCGGAGTACAGGGTGACGGTGTACTCGGTCTCCGGCTGCAGGCTCTGCAGGATGTACCGGGACTGCGTCGCCGGGACCCGGAACGTCCTGGGGCCGGAGCCCTCCGTCAGGACCAGGCGGTACCCCGTGACGCTGGCCCTGGGGACCGCCCAGATCACCACCGCGCCCTCGTCGGTCACGTTGGCGAAGCTCAAGCCCGTGGGGGCGTCCGGCCCTGTGGAGAGAAACGCGCCCGGCGCGTCAGTGTCTGCGGTGGAAACGCGGTGCCGGTCCACACGGCCGTGTTAGCAGTGCCAAACAAAAAACGGCGTGTTTAAATATACATCTAAAAAGGGGCGACATAGCTCAGGAGGTAAGGCCGATTGTCTGGCAGTCGGAGGGTTGCCGGTTCAAACCCCGCCCTGGGCATGTCGAAGTGTCCTTGAGCAAGACACCTAACCCCTAACCCCTAACTGCTCTGGCGAATGAGAGGCATCAATTGTAAAGCGCTTTGGATAAAAGCGCTATATAAATGCAGTCCATTTACCATTTACCATTTAAATACGCTCTCAGCAACTTTGAGCGATAATACTGTGTGACGAGGAGCGTTGTTTTTACTTGATCTGACACCTGCACGCAATAACAAGTGTTTAAGGAATCTGACATGCACAGGGAAAAAAAAACTTAAATTGTAAATGGAGGACGGAGTGTAGCACAGTGGGTAAGGAACTGGGCTTGTAACCGAAAGGTCGCAGGTTCGATTCCCGGGTAGGACACTGCCGTTGTACCCTTGAGCAAGGTACTTAACCTGCATTGCTTCAGTATATATCCAGCTGTATAAATGGATACAATGTAAAATGCTGTGTAAAAGTTGTGTAAGTCGCTCTGGATAAGAGCGTCTGCTAAATGCCTGTAATGTAATGTAATGTAAGACATGATGCCAACGTGAGGCTCAGATTTGAACCCCCCGAGTCTGACAGGCCCCCCCCCCCTTGGACTCACTGGTGGCGTGCTCCCCCACCAGAGGGGGGCTCTCCACGCCCTCGTGGACGGTGTAAACGTAGAAGCGGTAGAGGGTCCCGGGCCGCAGGGAGGTCGCCACGGCGTAGGCGCTCCGCGTGACGGGCAGCCGGACCTGCTCCTGCGGGGTACCCCCGGGGCCCACGGGCGCGTAGCTCACGCGGTACCCCGACACGGCGCCGGCGGGGCCGCTCCAGGTGACAATGATCCTGTCCTCGGTCACCTCCGCGAACTGCAGGTTGGTCGGGGCTGCGGCTGGCTCTGCGGACACGAGGCGAACGAGGAAGGAGGTCACGTGACAGGAAGTGCACGTACAGCCTAACTACGCCGTGTTACATAAGCGGTACGTCGTTCAGGGATGGGTATCGCAGTTTATTAATATTAATGAGATTTGGGTGTAGATGAGACTTTAAGCAGTCGAGGTGGATGTTGGAGGGGATTGCGGTTTTTGTATCTGTGGATGGAGGGATATTGTGGGTGTAGCAGAACGTGAAGCGTTGCATTTCGCTTTAGGTGGTTACAGCAGAACCTTTAGGTTTATGCGGGTGCAGGGCACGCTGGGTAAATACCAGGCAGTGGCTCTCCCGCGGTGTTGACCTGTATGAGGACGGGCTCGCTCTCCTGGTTCTCCTCCACGGCGTAGATGCTGATGTTGTAGAGCAGGCCGGGTCGAAGGTCGCTCAAGGTCACGGAGGTGGCGGTGTTGGGCAGGGTGAGCTCCGTGCTGCTGCCCTCTACCGACGGGGTGTACACCACGCGGTACCCTGCGCACAGGGAGGCACGGGGTCAAAGGTCGGCACGTCGCCATGGAGAGCGGTGACATCACTCAGGGGGATGGAATGCCGGAGGAGCCTCACCTGTGATTGGTGCCAGGGGCTTGGACCAGGTGACCACTATAGACTTCTCTTCGACCTCCTTCACCACTTCATTGGTTGGGGCATCGGGAGCTATGGGGGGGGGACAGGGAGTGTTTAAAGTCCTGTTGAAACTAGACGTACAAACCGTCATGAACACAATGATGCCGGTCCGATCGTCAGTTTGGAGGTTCTGCAGAGTGCAGACTCTCACAGTTGTCCATCGCAAAAAGAAGTGATGTTTTTTTTATGTACTGTAGTCAAATACTGCAATGAAATGTATTTCATTACATTACATTACAGGCATTTAGCAGATGCTCTTATCCAGAGCGACGTACAACAAGTGCAACAACAATTTCAAGTGCTGTTTCTCTGTAGTGCTGCAGACACTGGTGGTTTAGGGCGGCTTGTTCAGTTCGTTTGAGTATGTGGCGGTCATTCGGCCGTTTTCACGGAGTTGTGGGAAACGGTCGAAGAGAGAGGGCCTGACCTGTGGTCTGGGAGGTGGTGAGGATGAGGTTCTTGCCCTCGTCGGTCACTTCGTAGACGTTGACGGTGTACTTGCGCCCGGGCAGCAGCTCGGCGATGTTGACGGAGGTGGTAGTGCGCGGCAGGTCTGTAGGGCAGAGCGTTGATCAGCACAAATGCTAACGGTCGACGCGGTTCTGACCCGGGTCACGCGGCGGTTCTGACCCGGGTCACGCGGCACCCCGGGGACGGTCACGCGGCACTGACCCAGCACGGTGGGCTTGGCGCCCTCCTCGCTCAGCTCGTACTCCACCCGGAACCCGGACACCGTGCCGGACGCCGACACCCAGGAGATGACGAAGCTGCTGGAGGTGATCTCCGTCACCGATTCGGAGGTGTCCACCATGACGGGGGGCGGGGTGGTCTCCCCTTGCGAGATGATCCCGATCACTGTTTAAGGGAGGAGGGTAAAAAAAAAGCAGCTCTGCTTACTTTCATACGTAGATGGCCCAGTTTTTGACTGAGAAACAGAAGTGGATATGGGCCTCCAGCGTGCAGCGTGTGAGGTATTCGAACACGGTCCCCTTGGGGGAGTGCGGATGCGCGGGCGCTCACGCGAGTTGGCGTTGGTGGTGAAGTCGAAGCGGGTGACCTCCTGCGGGCCGTAGCGCAGGATGCTGATCAGCTGACCCTCGTAGGTGATGCCCGGTTTGAGCCCCCCGATGGTGTAGGAGTTCACGTGGCCAGGGATGATCACCTCTCTCCATACGTGGTGGCTGTTTTTCTGAGGGGAGAAGTTTGGAAGGGGGGGGGGATTCACTGTAGTCATTAAAGATCCCATGACACGCGGGGTGGGGGGGGGGGTTCCCTGGTATCCTGTCAAAATTCCCAAACTGGCCCTGTGGCCCAACGTAGCCACCTAATCTGCCCCCAGTGAGTTCCTTTCTGCTCACCTCAGTAAATACGTGGTGAACGTTCCGGCACAAAATGGCTGCCATTCGTCCGGATGGGTGCAACACATTGGCGCCCGTTTTCTCATTCGCTGTGAAACCCTTTCATTACATTTACATTACAGTACAGGCACTTAGCAGACGCTGTTATCCAGAGCGACGTACAACAAGTGCATTAGTTCAAGGTGCAGAGGTGCAAAAGAAACACACTAGAGTGAAGTAAGGATCGTAGTGCCAGAAGTGACCACATCGATCAGGACTCCAACCCTGTAGAGTAACCTGTTCAGCAAACAACAATCCTACCAAGTACAAACTAGCCCTGGAATCACATTTGCCTAATCAGACAAAAACAATCCTTTCAGATCTTGAGAGGCACTATTATTATTATTATTATTATTATTATTATTATTATTATTGAGAGACTCGAGAGACCTCCATATACTCTTGCCTTACCGTGTGGGAACAGCATTTATTGTAGCAGGAACAAGCAGGCCAGCAAGCCATCTGAAACACTGGTCGGTTTCAGGGGGCAGGCGTGTGGAGTGCTGACACTGACACATGCAGCACTAGAGGACGGAGTGTAGCACAGTGGGTAAGGAACTGGGCTCGTAACCGAAAGGTCGCCGGTTCGATTCCCGGGTAAGGACACTGCCGTTGTACCCTTGAGCAAGGTACTTAACCGGAATTGCTTCAGTATATATCCAGCTGTATAAATGGATACAATGTAAAATGCTGTGTAAAAGTTGTGTAAGTCGCTCTGGATAAGAGCGTTTGCTAAATGCCTGTAATGTAATGTAATAGATGAGTGCAGATGAACTGCCATTGGTAGAAGCAGCTCGCACAAGTACGCTGAATCACTGCACTCAGTCTGGAGTCTGAGATCTTTATTAAAGGAGCCTCTTGAGCTTTGTTTGTGGAATCCTGGTCTTGCCTAAACGGCCACTTACTCTTACTGTCACTGTTTATATCATTAAAGTCATCCGTAAGTTCACCGACCCCAAAGAACTTTAGCGACAGGAACTCACCGTTGTTTCATTACGAAACTAACCCTTTTCTTGTGAAGTCTTAAGCATCGAATCTGTGATCCGGAGTGCAGTTTAAGATCTCTGCAGCAAGTCTGACCCGGTTCAGCTGGTGTGTGTTTATGCCTTAGCACTCTGGGTCAGTGACTCCAGGCTTTGTGTGTTCAGGCTACCGGCGGTGGTTCCTGCTCTCTTGTCTCTTGTTTACGCAAATGTTCCCAGTAAGTTTGTTTGCGCAACCCCTGCGTTGGTCAGCCCCGTGTCCATTTCGAAATAAAAAAATTCCAAAGCTCTTGCCGAGAACGTGCGCCGTTTCGCGTTAAGAGGGAAGAATGCTTGCGCGCGTCATCTCGCGTGTGTCATTTCCCGCTTGCTGTTAAACTGTTTTTGAACTGATGGTTTTGAACTTTGTACTTTACTGCCCTTTCTACTTTATTTTACTTCTTGCAAGACCACCACATAAACAAGATTTTGTGTAGTTGTGTACAACTACAGTATTTCAGCCTTACAAATATTTGCTAGAAATGTTCAAAAACATTCAAAGGAAGGGAGGGATGGGGGAGGAGGAGAAGAGGCCTGAGGGACCTGAGAGGGGAGGGGACAGCCAGCTCACCATTCTCCACTTGAGGATGTACTGCACGATGTGGGTGGAGGGGGAGGTGTTCCACTGAATGGGGTGGGAGTTGGGCTGGTTTCCAGCCTCGGTGATGATCACCTGGACCGGGCCACCTGGGGGGTCAGGGAGGGGGAGTGAATTTTTACGCACTGCCTTGGTGAGGACTTTCAAAATGGTATCGTCAAAAGTATTGTCTTTCAAAATGGAAAACAGCCATTCAAATACAAAGAATGGATGAGAAATAGAGACCACTACTATGCTGTGCTACACTGTGCTTAACTATGCTACATTATGCTACGCTATGCAGTGTGATACTGTACTGGATTATGCTACACTGTGCTTAACTATGCTACATTATGCTATGCAGTGTGATACTGTACTGGGCTATGCTACACTGTGCTTAACTATGCTACCTTATGCTAGGCTATGCAGTGTGATACTGTACTGGATTATGCTACACTGTGCTTAACTATGCTACATTATGCTATGCAGTGTGATACTGTACTGGATTATGCTACACTGTGCTTAACTATGCTACATTATGCTATGCAGGGTGATACTGTACTGGACTATGCTACACTGTGCTTAACTATGCTACATTATGCTATGCAGTGTGATACTGTACTGGACTATGCTACACTGTGCTTAACTATGCTACATTATGCTATTCAGTGTGATACTGTACTGGACTATGCAACACTGCACTAAAGGTAGCAGCATTATGATACTGTGGTTTGCTCTGACTGTGTTATTCATGCTACTCTGCTGCACTAGTGAATGAATACATTTCCTTACCCTACAATTCCTTACACTGCACTATATAACTGCACCAAATCAACAGTCACCTTCAACTTGAGCCCAAGTCAGGGTAATTTCAGTCACACCCGAGCAATTTCAAACGAATGCTGCAAAAGCAGCTGCAATGATATGGCTTAGAAGCGGGAGAATAAGAAAAAAATTACCAAAATGACTGCAACAGAGAACCATGGAGCCCCATTAGACTGGAGCCCATGAGCTCATGCCCTGTCCACAGAACACAGATGGGGGGTGGGGGGTGGGAGGTAGGGCAGGGCTGGCCCTCAGCCACTCGGCTCCCCCCCCCCGACTGCAATCTGGTCTCAATTTCTCCCAATTACAGCCATGAGAGCCCACAGGCCAGGTGGATTCTATACAGTGTTTAAGTCTCACTTATTTGAGCGTTGCCTTCCACCCTCTCTCACGGATTCCCAGACGCCCAATCCAACAGCTGCATGCCATTTAGGGCAGGGAGGGATTAGGCGTGGGGGAACCCTCCACTAAAAAAAGAAATAAAGAAATAAAGAAAAAAAAAGCCACATTCTCCCTCCTATAGCCCGTGTAAAACTGAAACAGGTTTGTGGGGTGGGGGTTCTGCTCGTGCTCGGGAAACAGAAGGGCGGTGGCTTTTGCATTTCCCTCTTTCTTTACGTTTTTCAGCAGGTTTTTCGACGCAACTGAACTGGCCAACCTTGGGAAGCACTATATGCTACAATGAATTTGACAATGCGGACTGAGTGCACATTTAGTTTGAAGGATACTCTGCACAAAACGTGGCACCTCGGCAAGCAAAACACAAGCAACTGCTCAGAAAAAGATCCAGTCACCTCAAAGGAAACTGGCATACTGTACCTCGTGATTCACCCAGAGCACTCCGCAGTGTAGCTGCTTTGAGCACATATCTGACCTGCATTTCTCTGCCCTGCCACAGGGGGCACTCTACATCAAGAACAAGCGTCAAGATTGGGGTGGATACAAACAAGCATCCGGAGCAGATGAGAACAGCAGCACCTCTGCTGGCACCACTTCACCTCATCCTTAATTACGGGGCTGAGAGAGAGAGTGAGATAAAGAGGAGGGGGAGAGGAAGAGAGGTAGCCAAGGACCAAACTGAACAGGTAGAACTGAACAGGCGTGTACCACTGTTCCTCTGTACAGAAGCCACCATCAGATGTGGGTGGGGCTCGACCCTGGGATTCTGAGCCATTAATCCGACACTTAGGCTAATTCCCCTTTTAGCGCTGCACTGCTGAATCTGGAAGCGAGTTTCAAAGAACAAATAAGCTGCTAATAGTTAGCTAGCTAGCTAATAGCCTCAGTCAAAGCTCATTCTGCACTTAGTAGCAGAATGATCTTCCTCAGGCTGTGCCCATAGCCCGGTGATGTGCCACAGCCTGGCGTCCGCCACCTCTAACCAGCTCTTTATCCGGGCCAGACAACGTGCCTCACGGCACCGGTGCCCTCAGCCCGAGACCACGCGCGCGCAGCGGCGGAGAGACGGAAAGCAGAGGCCCAATCAGAGCGCAGCGGGCGGTCACACGGTCGGCGGCGTCGCGCTCACCTGGGTAGTTCTGCGGCTCGCAGCTCAGCTCCCCGATGCCGTTGCCGTAGCACGTGCACCGGTAGCGGATGGCCTGAATGTGCTTGTCCCAGGTCTCGCCGATCTGGTAGAACGCTTTGGTGTCCGGCTCCTGGCATTGGTCTGAGCACAGACGTTGAATCGTTACACGCCAAGTCATACTATTATGCATTGCTATACGTTGCTTAGTAACTGTGTTTGTTACTGTACTGTATTATGATATACCACTCATATGTCTGGCAGAGAATCCTCACCCCAGCGACTGGTCTCTCTCCACGATGCCTTCCCAGGAAATGTATATTTAAGAGCATGTGTCACAAATGGGGCGACATAGCTCAGGAGGTAAGACCGATTGTCTGGCAATCGGAGGGTTGCCAGTTCAAACCCCGCCCTGGGCGTGTTGAAGTGTCCTTGAGCAAGACACCTAACCCCCCAACTGCTCTGGCGAATGAGAGGCATCAATTGTAAAGCGCTTTGGACAAAAGCGCTATATAAATGCAGTCCATTTACCATTTACCATTTACCAAAGGGGCTACACTTTGTATTTGCAAAGCCATGAAATGTGTTCAGAAGGTGAAAGAGTTTCCATGTATTTGAGGATTTCAGTAAGCAAAGCGCATGAGCTACGCATCGATCTCAGCAATCAAAGGGCTTTAATAGGTCAGTGTAGAGGGTAAGGTCCACGCTGTGGCCTGCGATTGGTCAGTGGGGGCCGTTTGAAGGGAAGAGCGCGGCTGGGTTCTCACCAATGGCGTCACACTTCCAGCGGCCCCGCCCCTGGCCAAAGCAGGTGCAGTTCATCATGTAGCCCTCATCGTGCCGCTTGGTGAAGGTGTGATTCACCTCGTAGGTCAGCCCGTCCACAATGCACTGGTCTGCCACGAAATGGAGAACAGGAAATGATGTCACAATGAAGCAGAAGAAAACAAAAACAAAACTTGACTGCCTGCCTGCCCTCAAGAAATGTAGGCTATGTCTTTGTGTTTTTGGCCTTATCCAACAGCCTTCCAGAACAGTATTTTGTCCCTATTTTTTGATGACAGTATAGCTGATCAGTTAGGACGTTTTTACAAGTACACTATAGTATAACAACCTATTTTATTCCTGTTTCGTTAACCGTAATTATTCATATTTGTCCTTTTGAAGATGAAGCATCCCTAAGATCGTACAATTGATTTACAGCAACATTTATAATTTCTTTTATGGCAATTCATGAGTCTTTAATGTGTCGCTTCGATATCTGAAGACATCAGATTGGAGGAACCCAACTGTAGCATTTTTGTCTTAAAATGGTGGACCGACGAACAGCGGTCCGTATGCGGTCAGGTGATGAGGTCTCCCACTCGGATCTCACCTCTCAGCTGGGAGTAAGCGATACAGGTCCACTCGCCCCGCCCGTTCCCCGTGCAGGTGCAGCGCATCATGTGACCCAGCACGTCGTGCCGCTTGTCCCACTGGTCGCCCACGCGGTACATGACCCCCTCGCTGGTTGTGCACACCTCCTCGTGGGCTGCGGGCGCACAGCGGCGAGTCACGTGACACAGTGTAACGAATCACAGTGGCGCATTCACTTTCAGAACAGGCATTCAGACACTAAAATACAAAGAGGAGTGAATTCACTTCTGGGGCAGAATTGTGTGCATAACGGAACAAATGAACTAGTTAATTTCCTCTGAGCAGAGTCACGTGCTATGAAAGATCATAGTCTTTAGTTCACTTTTGGAGCAGTAAAACTTTTAACGATTTCAAATGGAATACCCTTTGCCTAGAAAATGAGTATAATAAAATATAACGTATAAAGTGCTCTTAATCAGGAACAAAATGAACACTGATAAATTTATTTGCAGAGAGAAAGCGCAGCGTTGTAGAGTCTTCAATGCTAACACTGCCCTGTTAGTCCTGACCAAGCCTGGGAGTAGCTGTGTGCCTGCCCTCCCTGCCAATCCACTTGTCATTCCGTATTCCTTTAGTTTATTTTTGAGGTGCTGAGCCTTTAGTTAAGCTTATGGAAACCAACTTGTAAACACTCCAATAACTTAAAGGAAGAACATGAGATTGTTAAGTGGGGGTTGAATTTCTGGGGTTTGAGGGGTGTGTTGAAACGGTTAACGGCGGGACGGTGGCGTTCTGGGGCAGGGGCGGACGTGCTGGCGGCCAGGCAGCCTCTGGACCGCCGCCAGTCTGTCCCCGCGGTCTCCAAAGGGGCCGCTCCCCACGGTCAGAGCCCCCTCACCCCCCCACCCCTCAGCCCCGGGGCTGGAGTAATTACTGCCTCTGGTAGCCGCATTACCGCGCGGCTTCTCAGGCTAATTCTGCCCCACTCGCTCAGGCACGCTAAAGATCTGCACCGCCGGTTCTTTAATGAAACACTTTCACAGGCTCATTAATGCCTCGCTCTCCAAAACCGTAACCACACCCGATAAAATAACGGCACCTAGTGAAAATCTACACATCGCCCCACGCCCTGCCCTCCGACCTTCTCAAATCATATCTGTCGCATGAAAACCCTTTGATTGACAGTAGAATCCCTGCTGTTTTAGGCTACAGTGGTCAGGCCCGTCCTGATTTTTGTTAATTATTTAGGGAACACTGATTTTCGGGGCCCCAAAATGTCTTTGTCCTACTAGCATTTGGCTTCATCGCTGAACATTCTCTCCTGCTGTCGGTGTGCCTAAGCTCTCATAGGGTGCGCTTTAGACATGCCCAGTCCCTCTGCCTCTGTTTATAAACATACTTTCTGAAAATCAGTTCTTGCCGATTATAATCATAAACAAACAGGACCATCACTTCCTCCTTAACACATCCTCCTCTCTCTCCTCCTCCTCCTCTGAGAGAGAGAGACAGAGAGAGAGAGAGAGGGGGAGAGAGAGAGAGAGAGAGAAGAGAGAGAGAGAGAGAGAGAGAGAGAGAGAGAGAGAGAGAGAGGAGAGAGAGAGAGAGAGAGGAGAGAGAGAGAGGAGAGAGAGAGAGAGGAGAGAGAGAGAGAGAGAGAGAGGAGAGAGAGAGAGGAGAGAGAGGAGAGAGAGAGAGAGAGAGAGAGAGAGAGAGAGAGAGAGAGGGGGAAGAGAGGAGGCAGCCCAGCTTTGCCTTCGTCTCAGTTCCCTTTGCTCAACGGAGCGTGCGACAAAGAGGAGGGAGAGAGAGAAAGAGTAGGAGAAGTAGAGAGAGGGATAGTGGGAGTGAGAAGGATAGTGGGAGTCTCACCGGCCATGGGGCAGAAGCCGAAGCGCTTCTCGCTGTCGTAGTCGGTGGTGGTGCCGCACCACTTCATGCCGTCCTGCCGCCCGTCCGTGGTGCACTCGGTGTAGTTGCGCCCGTTGTACAGAAAGGGGAACTGGCACAGCGCCCCGTTGGAGTTGCCTCCTCTGGTGGTCACGAGCACCGCTGCTAGGAAGCACAAGAGGCAGCGTTAGTAACGCACTGCAGTCGCTCCAGTGTGTAGCCATGATGGGAAGAGGCGTCAAGAAACCAAAAATAGGTGGAGCCAACCATATGCTATCGGTGTATTGCTGATGTGAACCAGTCAATTTGTTTTGTTGTGGAGACCACAGCTGATCTGACTGGTTGAAAATGAACAATGACTGATAAGCTCATTGTAGCTCCACCCAATCTTGGGGAAAATGAAACCTCATTCTCCGATCAGTAATTCCAGGCACTTCCAGGAAAAATACATTTGCATAATAAACATATTAGACAAGCAAATAAAACTCTAGCTACCATTCTGCTTGTATTCCGGTCTGAAAATGCAGTTTGCTCAGTGTGTTCTCTGAGCGTTACTGTGAGCGCTCCTCCCCGACTGTGAGGGCTCCTCCATTTCTGTGAGCGCTCCTCCCCGCCTGTGAGTGCCCCTCCCCTCCTGTGAGCGTGCCCCGGGGCTCACCGTTCTTGGAGGTGCAGAAGGAGTACTGCTTCTCGGCGTCGTGGTTGGAGGTGGTGCTGCACCACTGCAGCCCGTCGCCGCGGCCCTCCGAGGTGCAGGAGTAGTACGTCTTCCCGCTCGAGACGAAGGGGAAGACACAGGGCTGCCCGTTGGAGTTCCCCCCGTACACCTGCGTGTGCCCGTCTGCAGGAGAGATACATTACATTACATTACATTATAGGCATTTAGCAGACGCTCTTATCCAGAGCGACGTACAACAAGTGCATAGGTTCATGATGTAGAGGCGCAAAAGAAACACTAGAGTGAAGTAAGGATCGTAGTGCCAGAAGTGACCACATCGATCAGGACTCCAACCCTGTAGAGTAAGCTTGTTCAGCAAGCAAGAATCCTACCAAGTACAAACTAGCACTGGAATCACATCTAATCACACCTAATCATACAAAAACAATCCTGCCAGATACACTAACATAATCAAATGATCCTAGCTAGGTACAGTGAGCTGAACTATAGGCTAGGGAGGGGTGGGGAGAGGTGCAGCCTGAAGAGATGAGTCTTCAGTCTGCGTTTGAAGGTGGTGAGATTCTCTGCTGTTCTGACCATCACGGGGAGGTCATTCCACCAGCGAGGGGCCAGGACAGACAGCAGACGGGAGCGGGAAGTAGATACCCATCGTCTCTTACTGAGGAACACACACCTGTTGCTCGGCATTAAAATATGCGGTTATGTGATGCTCAGTAAATGAGCGGTTGAAAGGCGGTAGAGGTCAAAGGTCAACTTTCTGAGCACTGACCCCACTCCTCGCAGCTGACGCCGTTGCCCAGGCAGGTGCACAGCATCTGCTTGCTGCCCTGGGTCCTGACCCAGCGCATGCCCAGGGAGTAGGCCACGCCCGAGTCCGTCTTGCAGGCGCCCTCCAAGGGGGGCTCCGGGTGGGGCAGGGGCTGGAACACTGCCGGCTGGATGCTGGTCACAACGCGAGATCCAGTGCCTGCATTTCACGCAGCAGAAACATTTACACTTCACCATGGCAGACGTGTAGTTTTTACTGTGTGTAGTGCACACACAGTACAGGTGTGTGGTGGTTTGAACCAGCCTGTGCGTCCGTGTGTGCATCTCACGCTGTGTAGGTGTATGTGGTTCAGGTGCAGGTATGCTGTCGTGGTTCAGGTGTAGGTGTAGGTGGTCCAGGTGTAGGTCTGCTGTCGTAGTTCAGGTGTAGGTGTATGTGGTTCAGGTGTAGGTATGCTGTCGTGGTATAGGTGTAGGTATGCTGTCGTGGTTCAGGTGTAGGTATGCTGTCGTGGTCCAGGTGTAGGTCTGCTGTCGTGGTCCAGGTGTAGGTCTGCTGTCGTGGTCCAGGTGTAGGTATGCTGTCGTGGTTCAGGTGTAGGTATGCTGTTGTGGTTCAGGTGTAGGTCTGCTGTCGTGGTCCAGGTGTAGGTATGCTGTCGTGGTTCAGGTGTAGGTATGCTGTTGTGGTTCAGGTGTAGGTGTACATGGTCCAGGTGTAGGTCTGCTGTCGTGGTTGAGGTATAGGTGTACGTGGTTCAGGTGTAGGTGTATGTGGTTCAGGTGTAGGTATGCTGTCGTGGTATAAGTGTAGGTATGCTGTCGTAGTTCAGGTGTAGGTGTACGTGGTCCAGGTGTAGGTATGCTGTCGTGGTTCAGGTGTAGGTGTACGTGGTCCAGGTGTAGGTATGCTGTCGTGGTATAGGTGTAGGTATGCTGTCGTAGTTCAGGTGTAGGTGTACGTGGTCCAGGTGTAGGTATGCTGTCGTGGTTCAGGTGTAGGTGTACGTGGTCCAGGTGTAGGTATGCTGTCGTGGTATAGGTGTAGGTATGCTGTCGTAGTTCAGGTGTAGGTGTATGTGGTCCAGGTGTAGGTGTACGTGGTCCAGTTGTAGGTATGATGTCGTAGTTCAGGTGTAGGTGTACGTGGTTCAGGTGTAGGTGTACGTGGTCCAGGTGTAGGTATGCTGTTGTGGTTCAGGTGTAGGTATGCTGTTGTGGTCCAGGTGTAGGTGGTCCAGGTGTAGGTGTACATGGTCCAGGTGCAGGTGTGTGACAGGCTGATGAGGGCCTCACCCACGCTGTTGGTGTGCAGGGAGGCGTGTCTCTCGCACTTCCACTCGCCGCGGCCGTTCCCCGTGCACAGGCACTGCAGGACGTTCCCGCGCGCGTCCGTCTTGCTCCACGTGTCTCCGATGCGGTACGAGGTCCGCGTGTCCTGGTCATTACAGCGGTCTGCGGGGGGACACAGCGCGAGAGAGCGATGTCATCGCAACAGGGGCGACATAGCTCAGGAGGTAAGACCGATTGTCTGGCAGTCGGAGGGTTGCCGGTTCAAACCCCTGCCCTGGGCATGTCGAAGTGTCCCTGAGCAAGACACCTAACCCCTAACTGCTCTGGCGAATGAGAGGCATCAATTGTAAAGCGCTTTGGATAAAAGCGCTATATAAAAGCAGTCCATTTACCATCCATTTAAAAGGACGCTAGCCAACAGGCCGTTAGCTGAGGCCGTTTAAATGGCACAACTGCTCTGAATAGTTTCTGGTTCCATTCGCCGGCTCCGCATCATTGCTTTCCTACTGGACAGAATGTTTTCTGTTCTGAGGGGGTCGTGCACTCTGTGGCTCAGCTTTAAACCTCTGCGGGACCCAAAAATGATCTTTCAGAAGGGCTGAAATATGCCTTCATTCTCCTCCTGCTGCTCCAGTGCAGCTGCAGACGATGCCCTCCCCTCTGCACACACACACGCATACGCACACACACACACACACACAGAAAATTGAAGGCCATGATGTCAGTAAGGCGTGGACTGAAAGTAGTTACGGGATAATGCAAGACATCTGGCAGGACATGTGAAGACTTCTGCCAAAGTCTGCAACATTAAAAAGAATTCACCGGAGGAGATCAATCATTAAACCGAAGAAAAACAACGGCGTTCGAACCTGAAATCCTGTCTCTCCTTCCAAAGAGCTGTTTAAAAAAAAAGCTTTTTATTAGAAGACTATGAGTGTTAAATCGGTTTTAAGAGAGATTTTTTCCATGCCGACTCTCTGTGGTAAAGAATGAAAATGGGCCCTCCAGTTTAAGTGAAGGCTTTCAGCATCACTATGTCTCTGAGTAAGTCTGTGCCCTTTAGAAGGATCTCTGCTCCTCTTGCTTTAAGGAATGATGAAAAATGAGGAGGGGCCTTCAGGTAACTGGATGTTTGTAAAGGGGTGTGGCCAGCAGGTAGCTGTGTGTGTGCATTTGTAAAGGGGTGTGGTCAGGAGGTAGCTGCGTGTGTGTGTTTGTAAAGGGGCGTGGCCAGCAGGTAGCTGCGTGTGTGTGTTTGTAAAGGGGCGTGGCCAGCAGGTAGCTGTGTGTGTGCATTTGTAAAGGGGTGTGGTCAGGAGGCTGTGTATGTCCTGTATATAAGGAGCGTGGGGGGTGGAGCCTGGCCCAGGTACGGGGGACTCACTTCTGGATGTGCAGGTGATGCGGCCACTTCCCTCCCCCAGGCAGGTGCAGTCCACCATCATCCAGCCCTGGTACGGCTTCTCCCAGGTCTCGCCCACCACGTAGGACATGCCCGCGGTGTTGTCATAGCAGCGCTCCGCTACAGAGAAGGGAGAGGTTGCGTTCACACAGTTCAACAGCAGCACGCCTCCATGTTGGTCTGATGGAGGACAAAATACTCTTCCAGGAAAATGTGATTGTGACAGACTCTTATTGCTGGTCAAACATTGCATCAGGTCTTGTGTTTGAATAGTGGCCAGATTTGGGATAAATGGGAACACTGTTCTGTCAATGTTTAAAACGATGTCAAATAGTCGGCAGGACCCTGATTTTTCTGAGTAAAAATCTGCTTTAGAGCCTAACTCAGGGCTGCTTTTCAAGATGCAGGAGGAAGGTCACCCCTTCGCCAGCTTTCTCACCTACAGGCTTGCAGGTCCACTCCCCTTTGCCGTTCCCCAGGCAGACGCACTCCAGCATGTAGCTTCCGGTGTCGTGCGGTCTCCTCCAGGTGTCCCCAATCTTATACGACTGGCCTCCCTCGTGACAGCGGTCTGGGGGAGTTTGCGCCACATATCAAAGTGAATTTAGTGCACGCATATTTCCCCGTGGTAGTTCAAACGTAGATAAGACACTGCTGGAGACATTTAATTGACCCACTCACTTGCAATCGTGCAGCTGATTTTACCCCGACCGGAGCCGATGCACGTGCAGTCCCAGATCATCCCATCCTTTGGGCGCTCGTAGGTTTCCCCAACCCGGTACGATCGTGCGTTTATTTTATCATAACAAGTCTCCTCGGCTGCAGAACACGTACAACGATGGTTACACTGTTCATATTTGCTAAAATGCACTACGACTCTGGTAGAATAGGTAACAAAGCAAAGAGTTCTCAAGAAGCACGAAGTGATCGTAACAAGCGCGAAGTAGGCTACTTCACCTGGTAATTCCAAATTGACTTGCGAATAACTTATCAATTATCGATATTTTACACAAAATAATTAACCGATGTATTCCCCATGGTGCTATGTTTAAAGCTGTTGGCGAATACATTACTGAGAAGATATTGAGAAATTGAAGGGTGAAACCACCGAACTGTGCTCCATCTTGACATTACACCAGTGAAAATCCAAACTCACCTTCAGGCTTTGTTTTACATTTAGTTCCGGCTGCTCCGTGACAAGTGCAGATTAATGTGCCCCCCAGATAGGACCGCTCCCACTGATCATTCACTCGATAATACTGACCGTTCTCAACGCAGTTGTCTAGGGGGAAGAGACATAGACTACTCCACTACTGCATATTGGCAGCAATATAGTTTTATTTTAGTAAACTCTATCTTGAGTAAACATCAATGGGAAAAAGACTGGTTTATCATCGATTATCTGCTATCTACAAAGTTTCATAATTATATGCTGTGCTATGATAATGGAACCTTCTGGGCTGCGGAAATGTGCGCGTGCAATCAGCGTTATGTCACCAGTTAAGGCACATAAAACAACGAACCGATTCATCAAATGCGCATTCACAGCGCTAAGTAGCATCCAGAATATATGTTGGACGTCCAAATAGTTAAAAAGAAACGGGTACAGTAAGCTGTTAATGAAATAGTCAAAATTGTGATTCCAGAATTGCACGCGACTGTATCGTGGTAAACTTACCTTGAATTCGTTGGGCAGATGATGCATCGTCAAAATGAGGATAAATTTGATGCTGAGCCTGGCGTTTGTCTCTGCCCAGGACCTTCGGCATACAGTGGACACTACTACAGATGCAGAGCGCAACTAGTAGCCCTGTTAATGGGCTACCGGTCATTTCGAAGTCTTTTTAAGGAGAGCCTGTTTTGGGGCGCTGTATCTTTCGGCTTGTGTTGCCAGTTCTGTCCCCGACAAATGAAATGTATATATGAAAAGAAACGGAGCAGTTTATTTTATTTTATTTTATTTTTAGCGGAGGCTGACTTGTTGGTCTTTCCCAAATGTTTACTCCAGCTGCGTTCCGGACTGACTGGCCCCCGTCGCGGAGCCTATCTGACTAGAACGAGCGCAGTGCGCGAGAACGGTTTTATTCGGGGATATACCCCCACTCGGCAGGAAGAGGTTTCACTCTTTTTTTTTTTTTGGGACGTCAGCGCGGAAGTTTGTTATTTAATCTTCTACCAGCACAAATAAGGACAAAAATGTGCATTAGACAAAGTAAACCGTATAATATAATTTATCCACCCTTTCCTCTTTATTTATTTATTTTACCCCCTAGATCCAGTACAGTTTGTCATGTGTAATTGGACATGTCGTGAACACCATTAGGTATACCAGAATCTGTCAAGGGGAGGGGGGAGGGGATGTGGGATTGCTATCTATGAAGTTTCAAAGGGAGATAGGCTATCAGTGCACCTTTGAAATACAAACATTGTGACTAACCTCAGACTATTATAATGGAAACACTGGACTTTTTAATCTGTGTTTTCATCTTCTATACTGACTAGACTTTAGGAGTGCACATCCGTGGCCGCCTATAGTCAAAATAAGTCTTTTCTTTGAAGTCATTTAAGAGAAAAATTGAATTTTTCCATAGCCTAATTATAGAAAGGAAAATACATTTTTGTTGTTCAGTTTGCTTTATTTAAGCATGCTAATGAAATAATTTCATATTTGTAAATCTACTGTTCGAGTAGTTCTGATGCCTGAGAGAGGTTTATCATACAGACAGGCTTCATTGGCTGATGGTAAGATAAAGACATTGTATTGTCTTGGGTTGGATAATACAGTAGTTATGACATAGTTGACAATTTCAAGTTGAAATACAACCCACATAGCATTGTCATAACCATGACGTTATATTTTAATGTATGTGGTGAATTTCATAAAGCAGAATTATTTTATGGTACTGTTCTGACGGTTGTTATAATCTGTAAAATGCTGTCAAGGCTGGTAATGGCAAGTATTCAATGAGGGTTTATGTCATGAAGTTCAAATATAGCATTATCATAACATCATATACCAACCTATAACAATGCAAACCAAAATAACAGCCTCAGTGTTTTGTCTTTGTTTTCTGGTTCTTCATTGCTCTTTTTTTATATGTGACAATTGTAAAGTATATCAACCTTTTTTTTTTTAGAAGGGCGATAATCATTTCGAGCACTTTCAAACTGCCGCCGGTAAAACCGAAACGGCACGTTGAGTAGAGTTAACGCTACACCTTCAAATAGACTTAATGCCGCGCGCCGAACGGAGTTAGCTTGGCGCGGGACAGAAGAGGCTGACACAGCCTCTGCTCACGGCCCCATGTGTAAGTCATTACGCAGCCCCGGATGCCTGCGCTCTCTGCTTTGGGAGACGGGTACCTCACTGAGAGTCTCCAGTGGCCAGGATCTCGTTTTTCAATCTGTGTGAATTCAGGATTCTTCCTTCTGGACACGCGTCCATGGAGTACTCTCGTTTTCATTTATTTGACAAAAGTCTGAGACTGTCGGCATAGGAGGTCCATCTCGGCTCCCTGGTACTGTGTGTGGATTCACATTAGCAGTGGCCCTCTGGGCCAGTCAGAGAGCAGGGGAAAGCTTGGTAATTTGAGCTTCTGTGTGAAGTAAACAGTCTCATAACGGGTATGAAAACGATGCTATCGACGTGTGAAAGGGTTCAGGCACGCTTGTCTAAACTGGGAGCCCGGAAGTCCTGTTTATTTGGAGTTCGCCATTTTTAGCTTTGTTTAAGGGATTCCGTTAAACATGGGACACAAAGTGCAGTTTGTCTCTAATTTAGCTGTGATATTAACGGTTATTTGTTAGCTGTTATTAGGATGCAATTTTCTCAGCCTGCTTTGGTCCTGCAGTAAGCACTCTACAAGCTATGATCATGTCCTTGACAAGCCAGAAAAAAGGTTTACAAACCAGAACTCAGCGGAGAGACTACGTATCCCACAGTGTAGTGTTCCAGCAGCTGGGCCCTGCGCAACCTCACCATCAGATAAGCTGCAAGGAAACTATTGAAGATAACAGGATGCAGCAGCAACATGAATGCTCACATTCCCCCAGAGGTGTAGTCCTACCGTGTGTTTTCCCCCCCCATGATCTCAGCCAGCTGATTTCACTAATTTGTTCTACCTCCTGGATGAAGAATTGTGCTATAACTAGCAAAATCCATGTAATTGGAACAAAATCCTGCAGATAACTTCTGCTTTTGAACCTGGGGGTTTTCTCCCTCTGCATGCCGCAGAGACAAAAACACGCAGCCGTGCGGGAAACATGCCACCATGCAAACATGCAGCGCCTGCTCGTCAGAACTGGGAGGTCAGGAGCTCACTGTGCTCTGGTCTGAACATGGCAGTTCGAATGACCTGCAGCGAGGCGCCGTAGCAACGGACAGAGGACGCGTGGGAGTGAGTCCTGAGGCTCGTTGAAAGGCAGCAATGTAGTATAATGGGTAAGGAACTGGTCTTGTAACCTTAAAGGTTCGATTCCCAGGAAGGACACTGACATTTTACCCGTTACTTAACCTGCACTGCTTCGGTATACATCCAGCCGTAATGATGGATGCAATGTAAATGCTATCAAAAAATTTGTGTGAAATTTTAGCATCTGCTAAATGCCCGTAGCGTAACGAACGGGTTGGCGGTTTGTACCCTTGTGCCACCTGCAGTTTAAACCTTCTCGGAAGTACAGAGGGAGCAGCTCACCAGCCGCGTCTTCACCCTGATGTGATTTCATATTTACTGTGACTCCCCCGCACCCAACCCATGCTGTTCATCAGCCTCCAACAGATCACAGCCGTCTACAGTGTGCAGCTGCAGGTTCTGCTCGCGCTGTCCAAAACTTGTTTGTGTGCTTGAGGAAGAAGAGGTTCTCACTTCTTCCAGGAACACATTTCTTATAAATCAGATTTTTTTTATCTGTTCGCTGACATTGTAAGAAATGGTGCTTCTTTGAGTAATACTGTAATACTGGCTGAGAAATTATTATTGCAGTTTTTCATCTTGGCTGAGGAGGACACATGACTGATTTTACTTTCACCGATACAGCTCTGGTTTCATTTTGGAGATGTTGCACTTGAACTCAGAGATATGCCTAGATCCATCCTCGTTTCAAAGAAAAATCATAATGTTTCATAGTCTGCAAAAGGCTTTAATGCTTAAGAGCCCAATTTTGTGAATGAAATGGCCATAAGACGAGTCTTAGTTTCTGTCCAAATTGAATAATCTGTAGAATATTTGAGCTCTCATTAGTCGTATTTTCAGTATCGTATGCTGCGTTCATGCAACTGTAGTGTAATTTTCCAATTTTGTTCAATATGCCTAATGGAAATAAGCATAGTTTATAGTTCATTTTAAATAAAGTAAACAAAAAATGTAGCTATATTTTACCAGTCCAAAATATATTTGATCTGAAAGCAACAGTGAGGAGATGGAATCTTTCAGCAAATATGGAAAATTAAGTGATCAGTGTCGTGAGTATCGTGTGATTCCAGCGAAAGCAATTTGGCCAGGTAAATTCACTGCAAATTTGCCAGATTGTTTAACGTGTACATAAGATGGACAGAAGGAAATACAATTCAGTGTCTACACTGAAAGTGTGAAAATGTCTTTATGAGCGCAGCATCTCTGAAAAATGCCACGTTCCTTCGCTGGAAGTTCACTTTGCAAGTATACAGACCCAAGTTTCTATCATCTTCATTTTAATGAAAGGAAGAGTAACATCAATAAGACCAAAGCCAGTCAGCCACATTACAGAAATTTGATTTGATGGAGACGTGTGTCCTTGGATGGGCAGCTGAAGTCCTCTCCTCTGTGTCTGAATCTCTGTTGGCCAGAGAGAGGGGGAGACGTGTGCTCCCTTTCATTTTGGAGAGCAGAGCTTTGGTCTCTGGAGGGGAGTGATTGAGCTGTCAGCTCAGCCCTGTGTTTAATCAACTGTGGGGGGAAAAGTTCACTCAGGCCAGCCCTGGAACAGGAACCCCCCCCCCCCCCGCACTTCTTTACGTAGAGCAAGCGCCATATAATAACCGCCATAAGAGATTTATTCGTTACTTAAAAAAAAAAATTCCTTAAGTTGTTTTGAAATTTTGCAGTATAGCAATTCTGTATTTGTGTTGAGGGGTACAGTAGGAATGTGTTCCCGACAGTTAAAAAAAAAAAACTAAAACTGAACAGAGAAGACCGTAGCCTGCCCCACCCCCACCCCCACCTGCATGCACCCTGCTAACAGCTTGAGTCCTGCTCCTCTCTGAGGGGGGGGGTTTATGTCCGACTCAGTTCAACCCCCATTCCTGTTTGGATTGTGCGTGTGTGTGTGTCTCTGTGTGTGCTAGGGGAGTTGATCACATCCTTTTGTAAAGATGAGATGTTCTAGGGGTTGTTTTTAGATATTTAAACCTTTGTCTAATAATCGTGGTCTGGACACAATCGTAAAAAGGAATCTTCTGCTGCCATTGCTGTTACCGTTATTAAATGTCATTATTATAATTTGACTTTCGGGGTCGCACTTTAGGTCTGTGTCATAAGGTGTTCACACGAGCAAGGTTCTTTTGAAAATGACACTGGGGGGTTTAGGAGAAAATTGGGGCTGGTGGGGCACACCCAGAGTTCAGCGCTCTCTGCATGGAGCAGAGCGTTCAGGCTCCTCGCAGTCTCTCTACCTCTTCCCCCCCCCACGCCATGACTTCATCCTCCCCAGTGGTGAAAGGTGGGGTTCATCACGCCCCTAACTCCAGCACCCCACCACCTCCCCGCCCCCCTGTGTCTCACATTTGGCCCGAACGCTCTTTGGAGCCCAGCGCTCCGTGTCTCACTCCTAAAAACACAGCTGCTCTGCTGAAACACCGTCTGCAGAGATGATGGCAGACTCGCTGTCCTCCATTTTGTGTCTTTATTGCCCTTCAGTACAGTCACTCTCAGCCTCAGCCATGGCTTTTCGCTTTCCTGTCATGTGAAACAGGAGCCTGTGACAAAACTGCCTGCAGACATTCCTCACTTTCACACTTGACTATAGAATAAAAAGTCACCTCAGTGTAGACAAAATAGCTGCCTTTGTCTGCTCGGGAACTGCTGTTATACGCTGGATGTCTTGCCTTGCAGTTATTAGCATTTTTACTGTTCGTAAAAAAGAATTCTGTTTACACCTATAAGTCCGTGACTCAGAAACAGCCTGTTCTCTGCAATTACGCATGACAAAATGGCGGTTGGATGATGTAATCAGAGGGAATTGTGATCCGTCTGACGGCTCCACTGGGGAGATGCAGTCCTTTTTGTTTTTTTTTTTTTTTTTTTGAGAGCAGTTGTGCTGGGGGTAGAGGGTGTACCAAAGTAGCGTGCGGGTGGAGCCGCTTCAGAGGTTTTGCTGGGGCAAGGGCGGGGTCACCAAATGCCGAAAGGACGTAGGCTAAATGTCTCTCACTCCCTTTCCCAAAACACCACAAAAAGACAAATGTAGCAAAGTTGGGGTCACATGCTTCCTAGATAATTTGAGTCAGCATTATTAGGAGCAACCAGTTCCACCCTCTAAACAGATGCATGCTTCAAAACTTATAAACCCACAAATATAACTTTTCTCTGGGGGAAGGGAACATAAGACATATGGTGCAATATAGCAGTTAGTAGTGTTGCAGTTTCATACTTCATAAGTCATTATATTCAATAGCCTCTAAATATCCTCTACCCCCTGAGGAGAGAGACAGAACAATTGGCGCTATGCATCATGCTTCAAAAATCTGGCAAGCTTGATTTCCACAGAAATGAATGCTTGCGATTAATGCCGGTCGCATTATAAAATTACCTTTTTGTTGTCGACTCGACTGTAACGAAAGCTGTGGAACTGGACAGCTGTCTTTGTGTTGTTTTTACAGAGCTCCAAAGTACAGTGTTAAGCTGAGAGGGTGATGTAGAATCGACCCCCCCCCCCCCCCATGCCCACTGTGACCCCAGTCTGGGGTTTTACGCCTGCTATAGGCCTACACCTGTACACAGGTGTATAGGTGACACGATGCTGCATTTCAGTCTGAGGTGGCCTAATCTGAGCAGATTTGATACACTTTCACACATTGTGTTCACATTCTTAATTGCAAGCAGAAAGAAGGGAGAGGCCATATACTGAGATTGTGCCTGAATTAGGCTATCTCTAGTCTGGCTTCCTGTATGAGGGATAACCTTTCTGAACATTCTTTTTTAGATGGAGGGTTGATTGCTTTACCTTATACAGACAGAGGGGAAGCAGCACGGGTTGTGCATGGAGATGAGATCACGGTACAGAATGTGCCACGGTAGGAAATCAAACTCCCAGCTGCACGGGGGGGGGGGGGGGACTGTTTATGGGTTCAGAGTCCGCTGCCCAACGAAGTGAACCGCACGGTCTCCTCGTAAGCCTCACGTTTGGCTGCGAGTGCAACCCTCGCCAAAACGAAGTCACCACTGCCTTCTCAAAATGGATTATCGTAAAGGTGTGAGAGAACAAGGGGGAGTAATGAAAGCCTTCATGGCTTCGCTTTCAGTTTTATACATCTGAGTTCCAACATCTGTTCAGTTTTTTTTGCAATACTTGTTTAACACCGAAAGGAGCCTGGTGTTAGGGGGTTAGGCTATGCCAAGAGAAGCCAGATCTCTTACGGCAGGTTTGGTGGTCTGCTTACGAGTGAGATGACGGCCAGCTGGGCTGCACAGAGGCTGCAAACGGAAACTCTTTAGCATTATGCTTTCTGTCAGTGTTGAACTGGGAGGAGAGGTCTACCGCGTTGGGAGTTAAGAAAATTAATGTAGTAGTAACCCTTGTAAAAAGAGAAGAGGGTCCTGTGCAATCCAGTACAGAGCAGTTGGTGTCCAGATGAATTGAAATTTCGTTGTTGAGCCTTGAGGAAGCCCCCTACCCCATGTCCAAATACATTACATTACAGGCATTTAGCAGACGCTCTTATCCAGAGCGACTTACACAACTTTTTACATAGCATTTTTACATTGCTTCAGTATATATCCAGCTGTATAAATGGATACAATTTCGGTTAAGTACCTTGCTCAAGGGTACAACGGCAGTGCCCTACCCGGGAATCGAACCTGCGACCTTTCGGTTACAAGCCCAGTTCCTTACCCACTGTGCTACACTCCGTCCGGTGAGGGTGAGATGGAGGTGAAGGGTACATTCTCCAGAAGTGAGGGCATCAGGCAAGTGCAAGCATTTTTTTTTTTTGTGTGAGAGCAGTTGCTGGGGAGAATAAGCCTTTGGTTATTGGGACCTTGCTAGACTGATAAGATCTTCCCCGCTCTTTGAGAGATGTGTAGAACAGTGCATGAAGCACAGGCCCCTGGCATGTTCACCTGCTTTACTTCCCATGCGTTCCTCTGCTCTACCGTTAACGTATCCCAGAATCTTCCCGTCCCGTGGAGGCAGGGCTCGGTTTTGGGGTAGAAAGCAGGTCCCAGCTGCGCCGCGGTGAGCGCCCCCGAGAGCTCGGACGCTCCCCACAGCTCGCTCGCGTCACCCGGTAATGGGGCCCAGCTCCGCAGCCGCGGCCTGTCAGGCTACTGTTTGCACAACCTTGCGGATGAGGTATGGGAACCAGATTCTGGGTTCAGCTCAAACTTTTGAGTCATAAGGCGGCTCGCTCCAGACTGCCGAAACGTCAGAATTATCCGTGGGAATGCTGCCCGTGTCTGACCGAAACTGCGAGCGTTTCGAACAAATGACTTATTTCGCAACCGTGAACGGCTCGTCTGCTCTGGATGCGCGCGCCTGTTTTTGTGCATTCTTTTCTGGCTGCGTTTGAGAGGCAGTGTGTAATTGGGTTAGGCTCGTATATGGAAGCACAGGAGTGCCTGAAAGCTTGGTGGTTGGTCTGCCAATGAAGTTGGCTTTTGCTCAGTCTCAGTGCTGATGTAATTGGAGACTGGCTCCACCACTGTTGTGGACTGTTGCACACTGTGTGTGTGTGTGTGTGTGTTCCCCAGCCGTGGACTAATGCTGGTATTCTCGAGTGCAACTGAAACACCGGTAACCCCACTAGCAGCAGGAGGGTCTCGTGCTCCAGTGGATGCTGTATATTATCCATGGACTTTGGCTCAAATAAATCTTGTACCGTGTTACAGCAGCAGTGCTCATTCAGGTTCCAACATTTAGATTCTAAGTGCATATTAATCACAAAAAAGTTTTAAGTTAAATGATTTGCATTTTCCAAAAGCCTCAAAAGACAGGAAACTAAATTGATAAACCTTAACGCTTACATCAACCTGTTCTCCATCAAGGTGTATTAGCACAGAGCTGTGACAACTCCTACAGACCTGTATATGTCTACTGTACTTCAAACTACATGTGCTCATCACTGGGCAGTTTGCTTAAGAGTCAAATCTTCTCTCAATGACCCTAATTCATGCTCTTAGAGTCGGTGCTCTCTCCCATGTTAAGTCCATGGACATTTCATCTTCAGGACTTCATAATTTTGAGGTCTCATTCAAATTTAACAAAGTCTACAGCCATGTAGACTTTATAAAGCTCACGTCTCAAAATGACCAACAGAATGAGGGGCACTTGTGTCAGGATCCCTTGGATTTAAATTCAGTTATGTTTGCGTAAAAAAAAATCTTAATTTTTAATGCTCAAATGGTGTAACGTAGCTGACCCAAAATCAGTATTTGGCGACCCCATTGCGATTGTAGTCCATCTGTGAAATGGCATTTATATCGATTTTGGAACTGTAGAGATAACAAGGTTCAAAAATCGCTCTTTTATATTGGAGAGCTGACCAATGCATGCATGTAATTTTGAGGTCTTCAGTGCATTTTTTTGGGCAGTGTCTTAATTACATTAGGGGTGTATTTCATTGTATTTTAGGGTGTTTTTTTTTGCAGTGTAAGGCGTATTAATGGGGTACGAGCATAATCGGGTCTGCTCTGTGCAACTTGTTCAGAGCGGCCCTATAGGAAGGCCCCTGCGTTGCCGTGGGAACCTTTCTGTCTGTCAGTGAAGAATGTCTAACGAGCGCTGGGGGAGGCCGCTGCTCGCCGGGGCGCCGATCTCGCCGCACACTTCTCTAATATTTACTGTGCCGTCGCGCGGCGGGGCCCCGCTTGTAAACCTCACGTCCTCTCCAGGAATGCGGCTTCCTCGTCCCCCCCCCTCTGAAGCCCGCCAGCGATAAACGGCGACACGACCCATCGATCACCAGCGATCTGACCGCTTACGACCGACCAGGCGCGCTCGGGGGCGAGGTGAGATAAGGTACGACAAGGTCCCGTCGGCCTTTGTCGTGCGGGTTTGCCTATACCGCAGGACAGCGACAACACCGGGCATGCCCTGGAACCACTCCTCTGTACGATTTTGGATGCAAGGCACATGATTTAATGGAAGTATATGGGCAAGGCAAGCTAACTAATTTAGCAAAACACAAAATCATGTGACCGTGATTGTCGTCTCTTTCTCTGTTCCTTGTGTGTTTTGGGGTGGGGGTGGGGGAAGTGCAGTCACACTTTGTTTGGGATCAGATCAGCCAGTTTGAAAATGTATTTCCATCTGGAAAGTGAAATGCAATTGTGAGAAATACCACAATTATGAAATGACTCAACTCAAGTTGGGTATAATAATTCAGAAGTGAAAAACAGGTCTGGATAATTTAGCAGTTTCCTTTTGGGCCCCTTTGTTTCCCGTGTCACCAGTTCTCTGTCTGTTGGTCTCCATGGCTTAGCACCACCATGGGTCAGTATCTCCAGTTACAGGCTCCACATTACCTGCCCTCTGTATGGGGACATAGGGTGTACCTGCCGGTTCATGTCTGTCTCAGCATGACTGCCTGCCCAAGTGCAAACATCATCCATCCCATGTCCCTTCCATCCATTCATCTACCACTGGTGAGGATTTAGATGACCTTTTCAGCCTTCTTTGATTTTGTCTTTGTTGGGAGTTGAGGAGGTAGGAGCAGCTAGATTGGGAGTGAGCAGCTGAGGAGTTAGGAGCTGGACAGCTGTGGGAGTTGAGGAGGTAGGAGCAGCTGAGGTGGGAGGTAGCCACTGGAGTGAGGAGACTTGGAGTGAGTGACCAGCTGAGGAAGTTGGAGGTAGGACCAGCTGAGGAAGTTGAGGAGGTAGGACCAGCTGAGGAAGTTGAGGAGTAGACAGCTTTGGGAGTTGAGGAGGTAGGAGCGCGAGACTGAGCAGGAGACGCATGGATTGAGGTAGGCACTGGATTGGAGAGGACCAGCGAGAGTTGGGTGACAGTGGGATTGAGTAGGCTTGGAGTTGAGGGTAGGACACCTGTGGAGTTGGGTTGACCAGCTGTGGGAGAGGAGAGCATTGAGGAGTTGAGGAGGTAGGACCAGCTGAGGGATTTGAGGAGGTAGGACCAGCTGAGGGATTTGAGGAGGTAGGAGCAGCTGTAAGGGAGTTGGAGGCAGGAGCAGCTGTAAGGGAGTTGAGGAGGTAGGAGCAGCTGAGGGAGTTGAGGAGGTAGGACCAGCTGTGGGAGGTGAGGAGTCCCTGTGGGTGTTGAAGCACTGAGGTGGCAGACAGTGAGATTTGAGAGTAGGACCAGCGAGATTGAGGGTGGCCAGCTGGGTTGGTAGGCCCAGCTGAGGGATTTGAGGAGTAGGCAGCTGAGGAGTTAGAGGTAGGAGTGTGGAGTGAGAGTCTCGTTGATCGTGGCCACAAGCGGCTGAGACAGGGTTGCCCGTGACGGAGGCATCAGGACGTGCTAGCAGAGCAGCAGCAGGTTTATGGTCCCGCTGATGTTTCTGTGCAAAACAAACCTGTCCTCGCAATACTCCCATATGCACCCAGAGCCCCCTCCCACAGCCACCCCCACTCACACCCACACACTGTTTCACACAAACCCACAGACCTGCACACAGTACACCCCCCCCCCCCCACAGACAGACAGGCAAACAGACAGACAGACTTTCTGTGTCTCTCCCTCCCCCTTCTCTCTCTCTCTTCCCCTTTTGTCTCTCTCTCTCCCCTCTTCTCTCTCTCCCTCTCTCCACCCCCCTTCCCTCTCTCCCTCCCTTCTCTCTCACTCTCTCTCTGACCAGACTCGATTTGCCTCTGTTTGTTGTTCTGTGGGTTCTGTGTCACAAGGTCAGCCGGGGCCTGAAATGGTTTATCTTGGTGACTCACGGTCTGTTCACGGTACATAGTCCGTTTCCCAGCCGTGCGTTTCATGTTGGGAATCTGTGAGGGCATAGCTGTGGAAATGGCCATCACCACTTGCCAAAGTAAAGCTAAAGCTATAAAGATTGGCCAGATACAGACATTTCATATGCTGCGAAATTTTGTGCAGTCAGTGTGTTCAGTTAATTCTCAGAGTGGATTGGTAAACATCACGAACACGAGTACTTTGGTGTGGCACATTATGACACGTTCCTACACTGACAACAAGAATAAATCAGAGCACCATGTATATGATAGTGCCATTTAAATATACATTAGAGATCCACGTTTGTGCACAATTAATAAATGTTCATAATTTAGAATTTATCCCCGATTATTTATTAAATTTTTTTCTCCCCAACCCAAACTCAACCGGACTTGTTCCACTGCTGCAACCCTTCCTGAAAACTTCAGGAGGAGATAGCGGACACGTGACTCCTCCGATTCACGTGACTCCTATTCTCGCTTCTTTTTCCACACTGCAGATGCACCACAAATTATTGCCCATGCTGTCGAAGGATAACTAGGTCAGCATATTTTTGGTTTGTGCGTCCGCAGGTGCCTGGTCTGACCAGGAGTGGCCGCTAGAGAGCGACGAGCCAGCTCTCCCATTATTGTTCCCAGCCATAGCCAGCAGTGGTGCGCCCGGGTCTCAAGCACCCAGTCGCAGCCAGGGCAGGGCTCACGCTTTACTTTTGGAATGAGCGTCTTCCTTCACAACAACGTGTTTCTGTATAAATGCTCATCAGAGCTCAAGATTTCTGTGTAGATGTGCATCAGAGCATCATGTATCTGTGTAAATGTGCATCAGAGCATCATGTATCTGTGTAGATGTGCATCAGAGCATCATGTATCTGTGTAGATGTGCATCAGAGCATCATGTTTCTGTGTAAATGTGCATCAGAGCATCATGTTTCTGTGTAGATGTGCATCAGAGCACCATTTATCTGTGTAGATGTGCATCAGAGCATCATGTATCTGTGTAGATGTGCATCAGAGCACCACGTATCTGTGTAAATGTGCATCAGAGCACCTCGTTTCTGTGTAGATGTGCATGATCAGAGCACAATGTTTCTGTGCAAATGTTGTACATGCTTCATATTTCAGAGTGCATGCAATCTAGCAAGCCAAAGCGAATTAAAAAAATGAATCAAGATAAGAAACCAACACGCCATAATGGTTTGTTGGGATATTGCAGACGCAGCCAAAAAGAGCGTGATAAGGAGGCTGAGGAAGTCTCGTCGGATCAGATGAGTTTGGATGGAGATGATGATGTTGCTCAGGCCAGAAGCCTGTAAGAGCAGACTTGTGGCCGTGTGCGTCATCCTCGGCGTCCGCCGCTGATGCATGCTGGTCCTGTGTGAGGGAGCCGAAGGGGGCCCCCCCACATTCCGGAAAGGCACGGAACGGTGTGACGGCAGGCTAGGATGACCTCGCTCGCTTTCGTGATTAACGCTTCCAGAAGCGTTGTGTTTTTCTACTGTACAGGACACTGCTTGCCCGGGATTGTTTTCATTTGTTTCGTGTAGGGGAAAATGGTCGTAAATAATGCTGGACATCACTGCATTCAAAGCAAAGCTTTGCTTTGCGGGGCGACATAGCTCAGGAGGTAAGACCGATTGTCTGGCAGTCGGAGGGTTGCCGGTTCAAACCCCGCCCTGGGCGTGTCGAAGTGTCCTTGAGCAAGACACCTAACCCCTAACTGCTCTGGCGAATGAGAGGCATCAATTGTAAAGCGCTTTGGATAAAAGCACTAGCCTATATAAATGCAGTCCATTTACCATTTAACAAAGCTTAAGTCTCTACTAAAGTTTAAAATAACTGCAGACGGTCATGGAACTAAGGACATGAGCATATATCATTATTGTTGTTGTTGTTGTTGTTATGACTTTACAAGTCTTCGGTAATCTAGTGTGCACTTTGGTCTGGTCACTGTGTGGAATAACGGCAGACTGGACTGCGTAGTCGTAGCGTAGGCAGGTCTTCCCCGGCACTACTCTGAACACTGTGTCCAAACGCAGCTCTGGGCTTGGGGTGCCACTTTCCAGGCACTCGGAGTCACAGGGAGGCCTGTATGTTACCGCACTTAACCCAATGTTAATCCCAAACCCCAAATTCAGTTTTTAACTGGGTTGGCTGGTGGATACAGTAGCAGGTGGGTGGCTGTCCCCTTCATGGACTGCACATAGTGTTCTGTGCTCAGACCCTGCTGAGGAGAAGCACTGTGCTCAGATCTGCCTCTGCTTACAGCTAAACCAGAGCCCCCGTTCTTTAGCCCTGTCAGACACCCAGCACCTGCTGTCCTTCAGACCCCTCTGCTGCTTAACTACAGGAGGTTCATTGTCCTTCAGACCCCTCTGCTGCTTAACTACAGGAGGTTCATTGTCCTTCAGACCCCTCTGCTGCTTAACCACAGGAGGTTCATTGTCCTTCAGACCCCTCTGCTGCTTAACCACAGGAGGTTCATTGTCCTTCAGACCCCTCTGCTGCTTAACCACAGGAGGTTCATTGTCCTTCAGACCCCTCTGCTGCTTAACCACAGGAGGTTCATTGTCCTTCAGACCCCTCTGCTGCTTAACCACAGGAGGTTCATTGTCCCTCAGACCCCTCTGCTGCTTAACCACAGCAGGTTCCTGATGGGTAACAGGAGCCTGCTGTGCTATGTTACAATACAGGCCATCCAGTCTCACTGTATTGCACTTGGTCCAGGCCCTTGAAGAGTTTTTACAGTTGCGTGTAAAGTTGGATCGTAGTGGTTGAGAGGACGGTCGGAAGCTTTCAGTATTTGGAATACAAAGCTATCTGGTGCATCGTGGAGTCTGTGGCAGGGCTCAGCTGGGAGATGAGATTGAGGAGGGGGAAGATGGGGCATGTCCTGGCATGAAGTCTCCCCCCCACCCCCCCACCCTCAGGGCTGTTGATAAGGGAGAGGCGGGACCCCCCTGATGTCGTCTCCCTGGAGACGGGCGGAGCCGCAGCTTCAAGAGGAACCGAAGGCGCTTGCAGATAGTTTCATGCGATTTCAGCAAACCGCTGCGTGGTCTTCCCTCCGCCTCAAACGCCAGAGACGCTCCGCTCTAATCACTTTCTCCAAAGCACTTCCTGTTTCCTGCAAACAAGCGCAAGCCATTTATGCACTACTATAGGTCACAAAAAATTTAACCCAAAAAAGCAATGATGTATATTCTTATTCTGCACGGCTCAATGACTTCAAACGAGCGATTTCAATCTGCAGTTCTTGGATAAGTCTGTAGCCAAAACAAAACAAAAAAAATAGTTTGATGGTTTTTTTTTTAGACTGCAGGGTATATTTTCTTTAGCATGGTGTTTATTTGCTGTCTGAGGTTCCCACGGAGTAGAGATGAAGTCAGAATTGCAAAAGTCCTCTCAACACAGCCTGGTTTTTCTTTTTCCCCCCCCTTAAATGTACAAAGATTTCTGTGGTTTTGGAAAAGGGCTGAAATTCCATAACTTCTGCATCACCAATATCATGCCATCTGGTAATAATGATTACTTCTGTAATGGGTACTGTTCACTGTAGGCATTGCTGTATGTCTTCATAATTCAAAACAGTCTTGCAAAGGGGAGGGGCTGAACAAAGGGTGGGTGTGGTCTAGGTGTCGTCTGTCAGCACCGTTTGCAGGACACCTGTCCAATAGACAGGTAACACTTTCTGTGTGTTGTGCAGTATTTCAGCCCTTAAACACTAACCCAGCGCTGGGTAGAGGCAATGAGCACAGCTTGTTCTTTGGGATCGGAATTGCCAAGACCAGGCCGGCCTCTGGTAACTGTCACGCCGTTAAGAGGCTGAATAAACACAAAGAAAATCAGATGGAGCTATGCTGATGTCTAGTGATAAGACCATGTTCCAGGAGAGCGGTGGAGAGCTGTGCTTTGTGGGTCCAGTAGTTCAGAACCGGGAAGTAAATTTGCTTAAAAAAATTGGCTTCTATTTTTGCAGGGCTGAGGATAAAGCTTTAAGCCGTATGGCAAGCAGGCTACCTTGGCAACAGTAAAAACCAGAAATAAAAGGAGCAAAATGACCGCTTTTCTGACCGCATTGACCACTTCATCGAGCGCAAGCTACTTTTTTTCTGAGCGTGGCGATCTATTCTTTGGTCTTAATGACCACCTCTGGGCGGTGATTATCATTGGTCAGTACACGCTGCACTATTCTCTATTCTGCATTCATTGTCTGTAACTGAGAGGACAGACGGAACAGGAGTAGGCTTGTGGGTGCCCTCCTCTCTCTCTCTCTAATTATCGCTCTGTTCCCCAGACAGTGATGGGGTCTGGCAGGACCGAGGGACTCTGTGTGGAACTTTGTGCTGCTTGTTACTGTGGTGAATGGAGCACAGGGCAGTCAGCATGCTTAATCCAATTAATTATCATGTGACCAGCTGTCTGTCAGCAGCGCACCAATGAGACTCCCATGAGGACCCTGTGGGCACAGAATGGAGACTTTGTTACTCGGGCGACCCTAAACCTGTGACAGAGCCCCCTGGAGCTTCAGCATGGTCACAACCACTGTATCATTTGTATATATACAGTACCCACTGGATAACAATATATTTGAAGGTGTGTGTATTTCTGTGTAATTTCGCTTGCGTGTATGTATGCGTGTGTGTGTTTGGTTTGTCAGTCCTTCAGTCAATCATTTAAAATTCAGTCAGTTTGGGCAGTAAAAATGGGTAGATTGATTTCGAAGCCTGTTGCCGTGTTGCGGTACTGTATGCTGGTAATGATGCAGGTGCTGACTGTGCAGGTGATGCCCATCTTTGATGCTCTCTCTGCGATAGTGGCACCACCCTTTCCAGGCCCCAGCCTGCTCTGCTCGTGCTTGGTGTTCTGGGCTGTAATTGGCCGTCAGGTCTATTTTGATTAATTCCCCTGGGGAGGTGATTTAGAGCACAGACCCTCCGGGCTCCTTTGATCCTGGGGCTCTGGGGCCTGTGGGCCTGTCCGGGGAGCAGAGGCCAGGAGGGAGAGGGAGAGCAGAGAGGAAGTGAGCGAGCAAAGGGGAAGAAGGAGAGGGAGAGGAGATGGGGCCTAGGAGAAAGAGAGAATGACAGTGATGAATAAGTACATCTCAGCCAGTTGCAACAGGATCCAGTGGGTACTGACCTCCACCTCCTACCGGACACATTTCAGGGTGTTAGTGTTGTAATTTAGGGAGAGGTGGTGCCCTGGGAGTATCGAGCAGGAAGATCTCAAGACGCACAGCAGTGTAGTTTCCCTCTCACCGTCTGAGTCCTGAGTCTCGCCGCTTCTTTTTTTGGCCTCTAGCAAAATGATCACAAAATAACAATCGGCGTTCTCCCTCCTTCCGAAGCCTCGTCTATACATCTAACTCTTTTCTTTTTTTGGAATTCCCCTTTCAGTCTCTTGTCTGCTGGGACAAATGCTTTGTGTGGAAGCCCCCACCCCCCCACCCCCCACCCGTCTCTTATCACATCCTGCCATATCGCAGAATCCCTCTGTTCCGAACTGTAGAATTGTCATACTGTATAGTTCAAAAGTTTTCCCAAACAACTGCGCCGAAACCCAAACATTTGGCTCGCGGACGCACGGCGGCGGGGCCTGTCCTCAGGCTGCCGGGCGAACGCGGGTCAGACCGAGGGCACGTTTTGGCTGGAGCGGCGATGTTTTCTTTAAAGTGGGTCAGCAGAAAAGTCTCCGAGACTCGGCAGTGAGAGGGGAGATAGGGCAGCACGCCGCGCAGGAGAGGAAGACTGGGACTGTCAGTCAGGCTACGGAGCTGAGTCACGGGCTCTTTAAAGTGGCTTTTCCCTAAATCTGACTGCACGTCATAAAACAGCCCCTATTGGTACACCCAGTGCAGACATCCAGTGCAGACACAAAAGTATGTTTTGGCTCATTTCTTGGGGTTGTTAGTGTAATAACACTAGAACTGTGCTGTATGTCTAATAACACCGTATTTAATACCATACTTCAGACCATTGGTACGAAGATTTGATCTACCTCCAGTCTACCCATTTATAAACTTTTTCCTGGACGATTTCTCCCTCTGTCAGTTTGAACTGGCCATGTTTGTGTGGGTCTGTACCATCCTAACGGTTCAACCAGATGAGCACATTCTGCCAGCTCCCTCATCCTTTCCCTTCTGCAGTCCAGCTGGGCTGCATCACCCTTGTTTTGAGGGCTGTACTTTAAGTGCTACTGGTGTAGGCAGCTGAACACACACCCAGCCTACACAAACCCTCCCTTCCTGTGTGGCGCTATAGCCAGTTTAGCATTTTTATGTGGGATTCCTCAGGCTGGCAGCAGTACAGTTTTCCACAGAAAGACAATCTTGGCTAAGTGCTAAATGGCTAATAACACTGTACCTGCATTTTGTGGTGATCAGTTTGGGGTCATTCCTGTGTTCCCAGGGTCTTATGTTCCCCATATTTATATGGCGCATAATGGGAACATGACAAAGCATCCTATGTTCCCAGGGTCCTATGTTCCCCAGCTCTACATATGTGCTCTCCCACGGTCCTATGTTCCCAAGGTCCTATGACCCTGGGAACATAGGACCCTGGGAACATAGATGCGCTCCCATGAGTTTATTCATGACACTGCAACATGCAGCCTTTGAATTTTCATTTCACGAATGAGGGGCTCTCAGTATGCAACCATTTTGCTCTTTTGCCGTTCGATTGCCTTCGTGATTTTCACACGATTCGAGGTGAGATTTGATGCCATAGTGGTTGTAATTGTTCCTCAGAATAGCACTTTTTGTTTGCGTGTCACATAGCTGTCCAGGCACCAATCCGTGCACCATCGCCATGACCCGCTCTCGCCCTGCCGCTCACCCACGGGGTTTTGTGTCCACATCTCACACTTACTGTAGTTCAGTGGGGGGGGGGCTATAGCGGTGCTGCATGTCTTGTCAGTTTACCACACAGACTGAGCACACTACTGGCTGTTGGTATGTTCTGTGTCCATGTCACTGAAGATGAACCGTAGAAGTTTAAGACGTGCGCAGTTCGAACAGAACAGGGTGTATGGTTAGATAAACAAGTCGGTGAAAGTTTGTTCATGAGGCCACCGTTTAGACACAACCAGATACCTCTTCACTAGCAGTGGTGGTGAACAAACAGCCAATGAGAAGGGAGCATGCGATGGCCTATTCCGCGTGCCAACAAAAACAGCCTTTTTCCGAATGCTTCCATTTTCCGCAGAACCGCAGCAAACGCCCTGTGAGAGAGTCGGTGGCCTGTGGGGGAAAAAACAATGGAAAATACAAAAATAATATCCAAAAACAACCATCAGGCAGGCACAAGATGAGAAATTAACTGCTCCTCGACAAGACCGCGAGTGTTTATTTCATCACGAATGGCTGCAGCCCACGAGTGACGGAAACCCGATAAGCGGACAGAAATAGCCCCGATAGGAGCAGTCTGGGACTTAGTGATGCGGTGGCGGGAGGGGCTTCACAGGACTGCTTCGGTCACCAATGGGCGGGTCCGAAATCGTTTCTAGGTTCTGGGGCGAGGGTCATACTGTGCGATTCCCCGATTTCAAAATACATGTGGTCTGTCTCCTGTCCTTAAGTCATTCGTCTGGGTGGTTACAGATTCACTTTAGCTGACTGTTATGGCCCACAATGCACTTCATGGCCTTGGACTTTCATTTGATAGGACGTCACATTTTCAGTCAATCTGCATTGAGCAACGTTTGGTCTGTTTTCCATCCCTCACGGTTGCGTAAAAAAGTTGATGAGATTTTGGCTGTTCCTTACGGAAGCCCTAAAAGGCCATGGATTCGTACATTTTATTTACCCCGTTTACCCGTGATAACGAGCTAATTTTCTTTTGTTTTCTCAAGATCTCGAGTAATTAATGTCATTATCTCGAAATAACAAACATTGTGTTCTCGAGATAACAAAACATTGTTTTGCTGAGATAACAAGAAATATTGCGATATAGAATGATTGCAGGAAAGCGACTAACAATAAGGACTTTTGCAAGGGTCTGAAATTTGCAAAATAAAAGTCCCAACAACAAACAACTATTATGTTCAAAATAATGGATTCAAAAAATGTTCACAGAGTGATCTTGGTATTTTCATATTTGAACTCCCTGCATTACCAAAATACATTGGCTTTGAAATGTAAAAGTCTTAAATAAATCTTATTGTTAGTTTAGACTTGTAGGTTAGTATTTATCCTGGCGAAGACTGCCCTGAGTTGCTCATCCTGCGTCACATTTTACCTTCAGATGCAGCCCTGCTGACATGGGACGTGGGCTCCAGTGAACCCTAGTGCTGCTGGCACGCCTCAGACTTTTCCTTTAAAAACACACACAGCTGGCAGCAACTGACCCTTTCCAGTCAGTTCTAATCCTCGAGCTGCTCAGAGCCCATTAATGCTGACTCGGCAGTACCTGACCCCGGCGCAGAGTGCAAAGTTGAGGCTAAATGCCCCAATGTCATGTTGTATCAGACCTGGGTCAAATACGGATTTGTTTTAGATTCAGATACTTTTCTGTGCTCTGTTGATCTTGTCTGGTGTAATGGAGCCTGCCAATATGACCAGAAGGCGGGGTTTGCACTTTCTGAGAGAATTTCATTGGTTCCAATACACCAGGCAAGATCAGTAAAGCGTAGAAAAGTATTTGAGTCCAACACAAATATGTATTTGCCCCGTGTATGTGTTACAGACACTGACGGGAAGACATGCAGGACTGCTTAGCAGCAAAACGGTGATATGGAGAAGAGTTATGCAGTGATTCAGGGAAAGACGGGATGTTAACAGAGCAGACAGGGGAGAGCGGAGAGTGTACCTCCACATACTGTAGAGATGGCTGCATCTGTGTAGAATGCTGAACTAGAGCACTCTCTCGTAGAGCAGTGGCGCTACAAGCCTAACGGGAGAATTAGCGGAGTGTGAGCCGAGTCTCTTCTGAATAGTGACACTCTGAAGTGTTTCCTCAGAACAGCTGCAAACACACTGCTGAGATTAAACAAAAACTTACTACAGCTATTCTGACTAATATTATTAATACTGCTACAACTCTTCCCCCTACTAGTACTGCTACTTGTATGGCTACTAATACTAGAACTACTAGTACTTGCTGCTAATAATAATAATAATAATACATTTTAGGAGAAGCAGAAATGATTGTTGCCCAGAATTACTAAAAGAGGTTTTGGATTGACTGTGCTGTGCCCATGCATTGGTGCAATACTGTTTATGCCCATGGAACAGCATAGTTCATGTTTGGCACTTGGTCTGTAAAAACCCTCTTCATGAACCCTGCTGTCCCTCAGACGGCTGGAGACGTTCAGGACCACGGACAGCAGCAGCCTCACCTGCAGGTGCGCACGCCTGAGGCGGATTGGTGGACCGCCTAGGTGTGCCTCACATTGCCTTCGTAAGGCCAGGAATCCGCAGTGCTGTGCTGAGCTCTGCGGGGGAGAAGCTTAGAAAGCTGCATTCGTGGTCCTGTGTCTCTCCCCCAGCCCTCCATTGCTTTTCAGAGAGCGTAATGGAATCTTGTGTCCAAAGAGCATTGCTAACTTTGGCTTTTTCAGGGATTGGTGTATATTTTGACTGCATAACATCATGGTTTTGACTTCTTTGCATGACATCACTTTTTTTTTTTTTACATCCCTGATTTTGTGAGCCTGCTTTTGGCTGTTTCTTAGTGTCATCGTGTCTTTTGTAGGGGGCGGGGGTTTTCATTCTTACATTTCATAATGTGACGTTTTTTTCTCCGCATCCTACGCCAAGAGCTTCTTGGAACGTGTGTAAGTATTCTCGTATTGATTTAGTGCGTACCCTGCACTGTGTCTCTATCCATTACCTTTCGCTGTGTCACCGTGTTTATAAAAGGTGCGTGGAAGCGATACACTCGGAGCGACGGTATTCCCTCCTGCGTTAGTCACGGGAGTTAGGGAATGCTAACGCATGACATCAGACATCGTATAGAATTTTGACGACTAGCTGTGCAACTGAATAGCATATTGTTAGCTTTAATAGGACGGATGTAGCACAGTGGGTAAGGACTGCGCTTGTAACCGAAAGGTCGCAGGTTCGATCCGGGTAAGGACACTGCCGTTGTATCCTTGAGCAAGGTACTTACCTGCATTGCTTCAGTATATATCCGCTGTATAAATGGATACAATGTAAAGTGCTATGTAAAAAGTTGTGTAAGTCGCTCTGGATAAGAGCGTCTGCTAAATGCCTGTAATGTAATGTAATGTAATCTGTGTATTAGCCTATTACAATAATAGACTACGAATATCGCAACTGAGGTAGGTTGGTATAGTATATCTAAACTACCTGTAAGTACTTATGCAAAGTTGCCCGAGTAATTGGATCAGCTCAGATAATCTGCATTACAAACTAGGCTAAATTCCTTGCAGAAGTAAATTGTGTCGATTTAATTGCTAAGACGTTAAACAATTAAAAACTTTTTGCGTGAAATTTCATGTCAAAGAAATACTTTCGTTGGCCTTATTAGTTACTATATGTTTGTTTGTCGTCCGTTTTGTTTTTATTTTGATCGTTTTAACGGCCTTATTTACGTCATGCCGGCCGAAGGCGCGGTTTCCGTTGCGCTCGCAGAAGGCCACTCGGACAATGCGAGAGGTGAAGGGGAACAATGTAACCGTTGGAGCGCCCCATTCGACGGCCTAAAACCGCAGCCTTTTAATCGCTTCTCCAGCTTTCTCCGTGCAAGCACAAAATTACGGAGGCTACGTCAGAGGATGAACACCCGCCACCCGAGCAAATTTGTGTTCCTCAAATACGCATTTCCCCTCCACTAGAAAAAAAATGTTCCAGGGTGCCTGCCCTGGGTATGGGTTACAAACAAGCTCATGTGTTTTGCCTTGTTTTGTCCTAATTTCAGCTCTGACGAGGAAGGCCGCACCTCACTGTAGAACATTCTGGAAATTACATCAGGGCTGAAACATGAGCTGGTTGGGTCCTGCTTCATCCTCGGTCTCCACAGGAGGGAACGGATTGCTCCCTGTACGCCCCCTCCACTCTCTCAGGCCTCCTCTCTGTCCTTTCCTCTCCTCCTCTCTGACCTTTCCTTTCCTCCTCTCTGTCCTTTCCTCTCCTCCTCTCTGTCCTTTCCTCTCCTCCTCGCTGTCCTTTCCTCTCCTCCCTCCCCTCTCTACCCTCACCACCTTCTCTCTTCCTCCTCCTTGCTCACATGCGCGTGTCTGTGTCCTCGGGCCTAGTCCCTGCGCTGAAGCCGCCGTAGCCGCGCGGGCGTGTCCGCGTGGGACGCTTTCCAGTCCCGCGCTGTCGACGCATGCTACGCGTGCAACAGGCCGCCACGCTTTCAGATTAGCCGATGCTGACCCTGCAGATGAATTCTCTGTGCTGCTGCGTTAGCCTCGTTTCCAGTCTCACAGGGAAGGAAATTCCACTTCCTGATGAGTCCATTGTGATCGTGGCCCGAGATGTTGTTCTTTCCTGCAGAAACGGGGGTGTGGTGGTGTGATCAGTGCGTGCTCTGTTCTGCTGAGTCTTTAGCTTCAGGCCCCTTGCTGTAGCCACACACGAAGCTCTGTTTTCGAGGCTTGGATTGAGTAGTGTGTGTGTGTGTGTGTGTCCCTCCTTACGCAGTTCAGTTCAGGCAGTTGAACTTCCGCAGGCCCATTGTTCCACCAGAGCTGTGAAACAAAGGCTTTTCCATGCTGCCCGGTCTGGGCTCGTATGATAACAGACCCAGAGGAAGCCTGCCGTTCCACAGAACATATCCCATCATGCACCTGTGTAGTGATGGAAAGCACAGTAGGACCCTGTGAGCATGCTTTTGGAAAAAAAGTTTCAGTTTATTGGACAGCGCAGTGTAGACAAACAGGAAAGTGTGGGAAGTGAGAGAGAGGCAGAGGCAAACATGGCACGGCCAGATTGGGATGGCCAGCGTCGCATGTGGACACTGCTATACAGGCTGTGCCATGGGACGCCCACGCGGGGATACTTTTGGGTCTGCGGTGGTGACCAGTGAGGCTCAGAAACAGAACACTTCTTTACTGCCTGGACTTCTTTTGCTTTGTATGTGGCAGTTCATGGTATACCTCTCTACACTGTGTTCTAATATACACTACACAGCCAAAGGTCTGTGGACAGCTGGCATCAAAGTCTCATCCAAAATGATGGGCATTAATATGGAGTTGGTCTACCCTTTGCTGCTGTAACAACCTCCTCTCTGCTGGGAAGGCTTTATACTAGATGTAGGGATTTGCTTCCATTCAGCCAGAAGTGCATTAGCGAGGTTGGGCACTGATTGGGCGATTAGGCCTGGCTCGCAGTTGGCTTTCCAGTTGATCCCAAAGGTGTTGGATGTGGTTGAGGTCAGGGCTCTGTGCAGGCCAGTCAAGTTCTTCCACACCGATCTTGACAACCATTTCTGTGTGGACCTTGCTGTGTGCCCGGGGGCATTGCCAATGTACCTCTCTACACAGTGTGTTAATATGCCTCTACACTGTGCTAATGTACCTCTTTACACTGTGTACTAATATACCTCTGCACTGTGTGCTAATATACCACCTTTTTAAACTGCATTCCTATATAGCCTACCTATCTGCTCTTTGTACCTCTACGCGGTGTTCTAGTATATTTATTTGTGCTACTGGACTGTTTCTTGACACCCAAATAAAGCCTGATTTTCCTCTAAAGCAACGGTAATACTGGCTGATATTAAATGACCTTTGGCCTGGCAAATGTACTGACCCTTTTTTGCACCGTTGGAAGGACTTTTGGGAAGTGAACACCTAATGCTAGTGAGAAATTTATCTTTCGTTGACGCTTCAGCACAGGAAATGTGAATCACTGGGAACAGATCCATTTACTGAGAGAATGGAACAGACGAAATGCAGGATTGTGGTGGTTAATCTTCATCGTGGTGTCGTGAGGGGTGGGGACTTCAGCCTCAGTAATTAAACCTCAGTGTGGCCCACTGGTGAAAGTCCTGGGCTTCAACCAGAGGTTTCTTTCCCATGTGTGGGCACTTCTAATGATACTAATACTCAAACCGTTTCTAATACCAGTTTCGATACTAATTTTATTATGGCCCGTAAAATGGGGCTCTGGAGGAAGAAACGGAAAAGAGAATCGAGTATTAAGGCTCATTGTGCAATAATAATGAGCTGTCTCCCATTTTGTCTTGAAGTGCAGTTCTGCAGTGTTGCTCGACTGGGAATAAACGGGATATAAAAATAAAGCCATTGCCTCAGTTGCTCTCAGACTTCCACCAGTACTGACAGCGTCTACATTAGGCTGAGGGCGTTCACCCTGGTCTCAAGCCCTTGGAATGCTCAGTGTGTGCGTGTATGTGTGTGTGTGTGTGTGTGAGTGTGTGTGTGTGTGTGTGTGTGTGTGTGTGTGTACTGCATGAGCAGCTGTATTAGGTGTCCATTATCATACAAATTGCTAAAAATGCTGTATGAGACCCAAGGCTCTGAAAGGGTCGAAGATCAGTAGTTGTGTTACTGCTAGCTGCAGCCGGTGTGCTGGTTACTGCTAGCTACAGCCGGTGTGCTGGTGACTGCTAGCTGCGGCCGGTGTGCTGGTGACTGCTAGCTGCGGCCGGTGTGCTGGTGACTGCTAGCTGCAGCCGGTGTGCTGGTTACTGCTAGCTGCGCCGGTGTGCTGGTGACTGCTAGCTGCAGCCGGTGTGCTGGTTACTGCTAGCTGCAGCCGGTGTGCTGGTTACTGCTAGCTACAGCCGGTGTGCTGGTTACTGCTAGCTGCAGCCGGTGTGCTGGTTACTGCTAGCTGCAGCCGGTGTGCTGGTTACTGCTAGCTGCAGCCGGTGTGCTGGTTACTGCTAGCTGCAGCCGGTGTGCTGGTTACTGCTAGCTGCAGCCGGTGTGCTGGTGACTGCTAGCTGCAGCCGGGGTGCTGGTGACTGCTAGCTGCAGCCGGTGTGCTGGTTACTGCTAGCTGCAGCCGGTGTGCTGGTGACTGCTAGCTGCAGCCGGTGTGCTGGTGACTGCTAGCTGCAGCCGGTGTGCTGGTGATGAGCTGGGAAGATGTCATCACTGTGTAATGTCATGACCTCAGGTTCTAAATTAATGCCATGGTTAACGACTCTCCTGGTCTCTCTCTGCTGCCATCAGAACATCAATATTGAAACCCCCCTGGAGTGTGTTCCGTCAACAGATGGTCACAGAACATTTTCTGGAGTGGCTCATGGGAGATGAAGTCTCGGTTTCATGAAATATACTAAACGGGCTCTGTTTCTGGAAATTCATCTCCCATCAACCACTCCGCAATGTGGATCATGTAAACTGATGTTTAGGACCTTCTGCAAACTCTTCAGTGAGTTGACCCAGAGAGAAACTGCATTCAATATATATGGATAGAACTACACTTTGACCACAGGATGAAACCCAAAAGGTTTTTTATTTTATTTATTTCAACAAATACTTTTGTCTGAAACGGGCAAAAGTTTTTGTTGAAGAGCACATTCACGAGGGGCTCTTAAAATCATTTTGCTGTTTCTTTGTTTCCTTGTTAAATTCTTAAATGTTTACAGCCACCAATGGTATGTCATAAATCAGTTCAGGCAAAATTCCTAACTGGTGAGGAGATGCAGTAATGGGCTCAGAGAGGCAGTTCTGTCCTGATCTCCGTTTAAAATGGAATGCACAAATAGCCTTTTATGGAAAAGAACAATGAGTCTGAAAGACGAAACGTGATGCATGCATTCAGAAGAACTGGGACATAAAATCAGAGTCCCCACAAACCATCTACTTTATGAAATGTCCATTGAAAAATATACCCATTCAAAAAACATGCACACACACGCACACACATGCACGCACACTCACTCACTCTCAACACAATGAGAAATGCGCATTACCACTGAACTCTCACATGATTCCAGAACACTTGTATTTTGCTAGAAGATTGCCACAGCTCTATGGCCCGGGTGGTCCTGGCTAGATGTTGGTCTCAGTCATCCTGTTTGTTAGGCATTAGGAAGGAGAGGAATGGCTGGCCTAAGTGATTAGTTTACGCTCTGTTTTAGCGTTTCCCGCCTGGATGAGACAGTTTGACATGTTTTTCTCCCAGTCCTGAGTGCGATGAAAGAAATCACTCACAGACTGTTATAACCCCCTTGCGCTGGTGTGTGCTGATGTAGTGTCTGGACATTCTCACACGCTGCATGTTCCTGGACAGAATATTATGTTCCTCACAAATGATCCTTGGCTTGGAATCATTACTCTGGGGCTCTAAATTTTTCAGAAATTAAAAGTTAAAAGTTTTTTCAAAGGGATGATGGATGGGGTCTTTGGGAGGGTGCTTGGCATACTGCGAATAATTGTCCAGCTGCTATGAGGGCACGGTGAACTCTGATTGGTCCAGATAAGTTGCTGATCTGTGAATGGTCAGGAGGAGCCAGTGAGCTGTGAGGGTTACACCCAGCCAGACAGGGACTCAGAAGGGGCCCCAATGTCAGCTGCAGTGTCCTTAGCTTCCCTGCTCTCTCTAGATTGGCCCGCCTACTGCATGCAGACTTGAATGGAGTAATACAAGTGTGTACACAAATGCACAAACACAGCTTCTGCACTTGTACTGCTCATTTAAAGGGGCAGAAGAGTCCCGGGCTGAAAGGGTTGGTACCCAGCACAGCTGTACAACACACGCACATACACTCGCGCCCGCACACGCCACACACACAGACGCACACGCACATACACTCACACATGCACACACACCACACACACCATGCAGATTTAACAAAAGTGCCTAACGCAGCCTTAAAAGAAGTGTTTATTGCACACAAACAGCAGATTTCACAAGTTCATTGTGTCCTTGTACTCACCCACCCATGTACACACTATGCCCACAGCTGTAAGCTACGCAGGTCAGCCCTGTGTTTACCTAATGTCACAACAGAGGTCGGGGTTATAGGTCGCCGAGAGTTTAACGGGTTTCATTTGGGGAGCATAGCCTCACCTGGATGTTTGACCTGAACTGTGACACGCAGATCCTATTCAGCAGGTCTGTCACACTCCATAAAACCCATTCAGTCCTGGACTGGACACTCCCTTTAGTGCACACACGGAGAGGGAAAGTGTGCTCCACACACGGCGAGTGTGATAATGCACACCCAATGAGAGTGTGAGTGTGTCAGCGTGATTGACACGTGATGAAAGTACGTGTGATCCGCCCTTGGCATGCGAGTGTGAGGCTTTGCTTTCCCTCTGTACTGTAGCACTGGAATCTGGCTTGTCTCAGGGTAAATGGTAAATGGACTGCATTTATATAGCGCTTTTATCCAAAGCGCTTTACAATTGATGCCTCTCATTCGCCAGAGCAGTTGGGGGTTAGGTGTCTTGCTCAAGGACGCTTCGACATGCCCAGGGCGGGGTTTGAACCGGCAACCCTCCGACTGCCAGACAATCGGTCTTGCCTCCTGAGCTATGTCGCCCCAGGGTTCAGGTCTGGTGCTACTGTTAGTGTTTCAGTGACTTGTTCAGTCTCAGTAAGGCTGTCGTTTCCAGAATGTTCTAATTTTTACAGAGTTTCCAGAATGCAGTCACAAAGCCAGGCAATGGGAAAAGGCTATACAGCCTGCTGCATTGTGCTGCCTGGGTATATAACAGACCCAGATGCCCCAACACTCTCTGCCCAATCCACCCTCTGCCCCCCCCCCCATTCTGCCACACAGATGGATTTAACAGGCTACACCGGCCTGTGGAAGTACGCACTGAAACTCTTACACTGACCTGCTAGAACAGATCAATTTACAGTACTGAGCAGAGTATACCATTCTGAGGAGAAACAAGTGTTCTTTAACCCTCTGGAGAATAATGTTACCTGTTTCTGTTGTTCTGCGGTTTTTATGTCGTCATTAACAGAAGATCTGTCCATTGATCCACAGCTTTTACAGTTTTTCTGAATTCTACTTAACCGTTTTCCCACGTTTTCTTAAAAGGCGGACATTACTGCTCTCTGCTGGTCAGAAGTAAGAATTACATGTGCATATGGCAACCCAGTAGCTCTTTGGTTTGTATGTAGTGTGTGTATACCAAAACACTGCTATGCTATTTTTACAGTAAGCACTGTTGAATAGGAACCAGTGATTATTTCTCAGTATTCACTTTTATTTTCAGCTTTTAAATTTGTCTTCCAGCAACAAAAAAAAATACTAAGTTAAAAAAAAACTAATATATGTTACAGAATTTACATTTTATATGGACTGCATTGCAGAAATCATGGAACTCTTAAACAACATCTCAGAGCCATATTGTAGGTACCATTTGTTTCCATAATCCACTTGGTGCATCAGTAGTTCTGATTGCGGGTATAGTCGTCAGGGACTGGTCAGCGTAAGAAGTCGTCTGGCAGCCCTGTAACTGTACCTGTCTGAGCCTATTAGCCTCGCATCAGGCAACATTCGTCTTCTGAAATTAGATAATATGTACAGCATTATAACGCATAAAGCTACAGACAGATTTATTTATTCTCTCTCTCTCTCTGGCGCACACACACAGACACTCACTCACACACACACACACACACACACACACACACACACACACGCTCACACTCCCTCTTATCCGGTCTTTGGATATTTCTCCTTTGCCAGTCTGACGAAGTCTTCAGCGCTGTCGAGAGATACCAGCCGATCCTGCAAAATTATTATGTTATTATATTATAAATGAGGCACATGACTAGAAATATTTCTTATAAACCATTAACCAAACACATGCTTACAAATATTAATTGTTGCAGATGACAGTAACGATAATAAACATTACTTACAATAAATTAGACAATTTAATATGTCATTCTCAAACAGAAATTGTAATTTAACAAACCCATGTTATTTGATACAATGGCTTCATGCGATTTTGGATCTGCTGATTGTACAGGACAGAGGGGAGGTTTTGTAGCAGGGCTGTGCTGGGTTGCACAGGACAGAGGGGAGGTTTTGTAGCAGGGCTGTGCTGGGTTGCACAGGGCAGAGGGGAGGTTTTGTAGCAGGGCTGTGCTGGGTTGCACAGGGCAGAGGGGAGGTTTTGTAGCAGGGCTGTGCTGGGTTGCACAGGGCAGAGGGGAGGTTTTGTAGCAGGGCTGTGCTGGGTTGCACAGGGCAGAGGGGAGGTTTTGTAGCAGGGCTGTGCTGGGTTGCACAGGACAGAGGGGAGGTTTTGTAGCAGGGCTGTGCTGGGTTGCACAGGGCAGAGGGGAGGTTTTGTAGCAGGGCTGTGCTGGGTTGTACAGGACAGAGGGGAGGTTTTTAGCAGGGCTGTGCTGGGTTGCACAGGGCAGAGGGGAGGTTTTTAGCAGGGCTGTGTTGGGTTGTACAGGACAGAGGGGAGGTTTTTAGCAGGGCTGTGCTGGGTTGCATAGGACGGAGGGGAGGTTTTTAGCAGGGCTGTGCTGGGTTGCACAGGGCAGAGGGGAGGCTTTGTAGCAGGGCTGTGCTGGGTTGTACAGGACAGAGGGGAGGTTTTTAGCAGGGCTGTGCTGGGTTGCACAGGGCAGAGGGGAGGTTTTGTACCAGGGCTGTGCTGGGTTGCACAGGGCAGAGGGGAGGTTTTGTAGCAGGGCTGTGCTGGGTTGCACAGGGCAGAGGGGAGGTTTTAGCAGGGCTGTGCTGGGTTGCACAGGGCAGAGGGGAGGTTTTGTAGCAGGGCTGTGCTGGGTGCACAGGGCAGAGGGGAGGTTTTGTAGCAGGGCTGTGCTGGGTTGCACGGGGCAGAGGGGAGGTTTTGTAGCAGGGCTGTGCTGGGTTGCACAGGGCAGAGGGGAGGTTTTTAGCAGGGCTGTGCTGGGTTAGACAGGGCGAGGGGAAGGTTTTGTAGCAGGGCTGTGCTGGGTTGCACAGGGCAGAGGGGAGGTTTTGTAGCAGGGCTGTGCTGGGTTGCACAGGGCAGAGGGGAGGTTTTTAGCAGGGCTGTGCTGGGTTAGACAGGGCAGAGGGAAGGTTTTGTAGCAGGGCTGTGCTGGGTTGCACAGGGCAGAGGGGAGGTTTTGTAGCAGGGCTGTGCTGGGTTGCACAGGGCAGAGGGGAGGTTTTTAGCAGGGCTGTGCTGGGTTGCACAGGACGGAGGGGAGGTTTTGTAGCAGGGCTGTGCTGGGTTGCACAGGGCAGAGGGGAGGTTTTTAGCAGGGCTGTGCTGGGTTGTACAGGATGGAGGGGAGGTTTTGTAGCAGGGCTGTGCTGGGTTGCACAGGGCAGAGGGGAGGTTATTAGCAGGGCTGTGCTGGGTTGCACAGGACAGAGGGGAGGTTTTTAGCAGGGCTGTGCTGGGTTGCACAGGGCAGAGGGGAGGTTTTGTAGCAGGGCTGTGCTGGGTTGCACAGGGCAGAGGGGAGGTTTTGTAGCAGGGCTGTGCTGGGTTGTACAGGACTGAGGGGAGGTTTTGTAGCAGGGCTGTGCTGGGTTGTACAGGACAGAGGGAGGTTTTTAGCAGGGCTGTGCTGGGTTGCACAGGGCAGAGGGGAGGTTTTGTAGCAGGGCTGTGCTGGGTTGCAGAGGGGAGGTTTTTAGCAGGGCTGTGCTGGGTTGTACAGGGCAGAGGGGAGGTTTTGTAGCAGGGCTGTGCTGGGTTGCACAGGACAGAGGGGAGGTTTTTAGCAGGGCTGTGCTGGGTTGTACAGGGCGGAGGGGAGGTTTTGTAGCAGGGCTGTGCTGGGTTGCACAGGGCAGAGGGGAGGTTTTGTAGCAGGGCTGTGCTGGGTTGCACAGGGCGGAGGGGAGGTTTTGTAGCAGGGCTGTGCTGGGTTGCACAGGGCAGAGGGGAGGTTTTTAGCAGGGCTGTGCTGGGTTGTACAGGACAGAGGGGAGGTTTTTAGTAGGGCTGTGCTGGGTTGCACAGGGCAGAGGGGAGGTTTTGTAGCAGGGCTGTGCTGGGTTGCACAGGGCAGAGGGGAGGTTTTGTAGCAGGGCTGTGCTGGGTTGTACAGGACTGAGGGGAGGTTTTGTAGCAGGGCTGTGCTGGGTTGTACAGGACAGAAGGGAGGTTTTTTAGCAGGGCTGTGCTGGGTTGCATAGGGCAGAGGGGAGGTTTTGTAGCAGGGCTGTGCTGGGTTGCACAGGACAGAGAGGAGGTTTTTAGCAGGGCTGTGCTGGATTGCACAGGGCAGAGGGGAGGTTTTGTAGCAGGGCTGTGCTGGGTTGCACAGGGCAGAGGGGAGGTTTTGTAGCAGGGCTGTGCTGGGTTGCACAGGGCAGAGGGGAGGTTTTGTAGCAGGGCTGTGCTGGGTTGCACAGGGCAGAGGGGAGGTTTTTAGCAGGGCTGTGCTGGGTTGCACAGGGCAGAGGGGAGGTTTTGTAGCAGGGCTGTGCTGGGTTGCACAGGACGGAGGGGAGGTTTTGTAGCAGGGCTGTGCTGGGTGGCACAATCGGCATGCGTTACCATGACGAAGAGATATCTGTCCTGGGCGCAGTATCCCGCAGGGAAGAGGCTGGACTCCGCCCACAGGGCCTGCAGCATCTCCGCGGCGACGGCCAGGTTTCCACAGTCACTCGGCGTGCCCTGCCTGCTCACCATCAGCAGCCCGTCCACCTCCCCCTGGTAGCCTACGGCAACGCAGCGCGCATATTCACACACACCCAGCAACACACCGACAGGCTAACGGACATAACGCACTGCAAGCCTGTCGAAGGACAGGTGAAAATATGCGTTGAGAGGGCAGAGAGAAGGCGAGCGATGGATGAGTTTGTCTTACCCAGCTGCAGCAGGATCTTTCTCCAGCGCGTGCCGACCTCCCGCTGGGTGTATTTGAGAGTGTGGATGTCGTAGTTGAGCTTCTCCCACTCCTGAAACAAGAGACCAAGAGGAAGGGCTGAGCCCACAGCCTTCAAAAGCTTTCCTTCCTTCAGCAGAGTTCTGTGCATCAAATGGAATGCTGCACTGTGCTGCGTACAAATTAGTTTTATAAAAAAAATTTACACATTTTATATGCAAGTTTAAGTTGGGAATATGTTTAATAACTGGTCTAAATGTACAATAAATCTAATTGGAACAGTTGGAAATTGTGAAGAACAACAACCAAAAAACAAACCAAAAAAAAAAAAGATGTATTTTGCGTCTTGGCTGGAAAAAAAATACAAGCCATTTCCAAAATTGAATTTAGCCCTTTCTAGAACTTTCACATGGTTCCGGAAGGCTGGCCTGATGCTCCAGAATTGCGGCATGGTTCAAGGACTCTGGCGGGGTTCTGTTCGCTGTCTGAACGAGCAATCTGCAATGAGTCTTGCTAGTGCTGGCCAGGGGTCTGTGCAGGTCACAAAGTCAGAGGGAATAGAACCTGCAGCACCACATGTCCCTGCTTTACCTCTGTGTGCATCACTCTGTGCTTGGTTATACAGTGTTGAAACCGTGCCTACAGGGAAATGGGACTTTACCCCGTCAACAAAATCGGGCTCCAAAACATCCTTATTGGGTTACCTTATATTCACTTAGTAAGTCAATGAAGAGCATGTGGTCTACAGCCTGTTCACTGAGCAAAGCAGGAAATGGTTTATTAACATCACCGGCATGTAGGAAACTGGCCCACATGCATGTGGAATGGGGCTCAGTAGTGCTTCACCCTCAATGCCTGCTCTGCAGTGAAACCGTAGCACATACAGGTAGACTGAACTTTCACACCAAGAGGCCATTTTGTTTCTGTAAAGAGTTACTGGCCATGTGATTGCTGGCCATGACATCACAGGCTGCTGCTCAGGTATAAAAGCACGCATTAGCGAGGCCCTAAAATACCTGCTGAAAGAAGTGTGTGGAGTTACACCAGCTGTCCCAGTGTGCAGTGTGTGAGGTCACAGGACTGTACAGAGAGTGTCTCCATTTTCCTTCACATGCACTTCCTCACTACATTTCCCAGACTCGCACTCTTCCCATACCTCAGTGCCACCTGCACTGTCTGTTCCCCATGCCAGTGCCCGGTAATTGAATTGGCCAACAAAACAGCATCACATGCCTGTCCTCACAGGCGGCGTCTGTTTACGTGGAATGCGGCTGGACGTCTGCTTCCTAGCAGGTTATCAGAGGAGCACTACAGAATTCCACACACGTCTACTTCTCTTTTCTCTCAAAGATATTGTGCAATATCGCTTCACGTGAGACTTCTGCGCCCCTCACGGTTTCGGTCATGCGTGAGGATGGGTATGTGTCAGTACATACAGTAAGTGAGAGAAACTTGTCAACACATGCATGTGACCTGCACAAGCGTGAGCCTCCTCCTCACTTTCCTGTTTAAATGACCTAATCCCCTGATTCAGTGGAGACAAATAACCAGATATATGCAGTCAGCATATAACAGCATACTCTGTGTATGTGTCTGTATGCGTTCTTGTTTGTGTGTGTGTGTGTGTGTGTGTGTCTGCATGCGTTTTGTTTGTGTGTGTGTGTGTGTGTGTGTCTTGTCCTGCATTGTGCTCTGCTGGGTGTCTTCTGTTCCTGTTTTGTGTCTGTTCAGTGAGTACCGTTTGTCGTCAGTATAACAGTCTTGTGTGTGTGTCTGCATGCGTTTTGTTTGTGTGTGTGTGTGTGTCTGCATGTGTTTTGTTTGTGTGTGTGTGTGTGTGTGTGTGTCTGCATGCGTTTTGTTTGTGTGTGTGTGTGTGTGTGTGTCTGTGTGTGTGTCTGTGGTTGTGTGTGTGTGTGTCTGTGTGTGTCTGTGTGTGTCTGTGTTGTTGTGTGTGTGTTGTGTGTGTGTGTGTGTGTTTGTGTGTGTGTGTGTGTGTGTGTGTGTGTGTGTTTGTGTGTGTGTGTGTGTGTGCGTGTCTGTGTCTGTGTGTGTGTGTGTGTGCCTGCCTGCCTGCCTGTCTTCTCTGTCACACTGTCTGTGTGCCGAAGCTCCCGTGATTACGCAGGTCCCCCAGCTGTAATGTTTGAGTGTGGTGGCGGGGCGGCGTGAGTGCTCCTCTCGAGCAGGAGAGGTCTCAGAGAGAAGGCCTCCTTGTTTCCAGTCATAGGTCTTGTGTGCAGTTCATTTCCCAGACATTCCAGGAATTAGAGCACCATTAATTTTACACAATTACTTAAGGAGAAACCGCAGCTCTCACCATGAGATTTACCCACCGAGCTTGCACGAATCTTACAAGTGATTCTTCTGGAGTATGCTTAATTCACTAAAATTCAAAACCTGATTGATCTGAATGGATTCCGTCTGACAGGTACAGGTGCTCACCTCTGTGTCCTTGTCCGCCTGGTTCCTCATCATGATGAAGGCACGCAGCTCTCGGTCAGATTGGGGTTCTGTGGCGGAGCTGGGGGCCCGTGAGCTGGCCCACACCGCCCGTTCCGGATCCTGACTCTGCTCACTGGCGCTGAACATGCTGGTCCTGAGGGGGGCGCTCACGCGTCACACCCGGCACACATCTGACCGAAAACGCCAAACTCTGGCCTCTGCACCCCCAGACATTGTGCAGGGGGACGGGCAGGGGTGTGGTGCACTGTACCAGATAAGGGTATTTGAACCTTCTGTGGCGCTACAATCAGGTCCCTACCCCAGTCACCCCCCCCCCCCCCCAAACACACAAAGAAGCAGGCTTAATTGCTGAGTTAAAGAATTACTGGTGATGCAAAAGATGACGGTGATCATTATATAATTTATGATGGTTCACCTAAGTGTAATTTAACTATTATAAATAATATTATAATCATTGTTAACCGGTTATCTTTAGTGGTTTTTTTGGTCAAAGTATTACTCAAGGATACACAGATACAATCCAGATTTACCTCTTTCACTGGTACTTGAGTCCACAATAATTTTGATTCCTTGATTGCAGTCAAAACCCTTCCAATTTTCGTCTCGATTATTTGCTAATTTTATTAAAATGCTTTAAAAAAGACATAAAAGGAAAATGGAGATCTAAGATTTAAGAGGACAAAAGTACATGACCTTATGCTTATTTGCATCCAACAGTTATCTAAACAATAGTATCAACACTCGGTCGCGTGTAACTTTTGAACCCAAATCCGTACCTTAATATTGCGTCCTTTTCTTCGATTTCCTGCTGCACGTGACATCTACAGCAGAACACTGCGTAAAAGACGTCCGTCAACCCCATCGAGCTACCGGTCGTTCGGCAGCATAAGATCGGTTTCAGAAACTAGCAGTTCTCAGCTGTACCGCGCGACGTCCATCTGTGCCAGCTGACCGGGCTGAGGCGCGCGCTGAGACTTTCTCCGATCAGGGGCGGTGACACTGGGGAGCTGCGTGCGGGAAGAGAGGAAACGCTGGAGATTTAGAAGATTTTTCAAGCTAATCTAAAAGTGTGAATAAACGGTACCAAATAATGTTTGATATTTATATTTTGATATTTATTTTATTTTAAGCATTGACCCCATTTCTAAATATATTTAAAACTTGCAGCAATGTCTTTGGAATATGTATTGTAATCACCGGTGAATTAGTGAATTATAATTCATAGCATAAGAAATGTTCTTGACAAGTTCACTTATCTGTATCGCTAGTAAGGCATTAATTTTAATTACTTTGCATACACACATGGCCAAAGTAGGGGCGATTTTTTACTGTCACGGTATCTTGACAATTCCATAAGCTTACCAGTAACACGTGTTTTGTTGACTATTGGCATGGCTTTGCAGAGCCTGTCCAGGGGTGCCACCATGGTTTTGGGCCCCATGAGAACACCCCAGCACAGCAAATCCTATGTTCTAATGTTTTTTTGAGGGCCCCTGTCAGCCAGTGCCCTTGGAATCGTCCGAACTTCCACCTAATTAAAACAACATTCCGCCTAACTAACGAAGTTGTGAAGAGCAAATATTTTGCAACAGGTGTATTTAATTATTATTTGTATTATTATCGGAATGTAATTGAATACATTCTATCTTGTGTAATTAATTCTGACAGGTTTGGTCCTCGATATTTGTTGGTGTGTCAGAGCCATAGAGTCTATCTATGGTCACCGAGCTGATTGGCGGAGACTGAAGTAGCCTCTCTTTCACTCCCTTCCGCGCGACTCACTCAGTCACTGGGAAAACTTATCCACGTTTTTACTGCCACCTCCTGGCTAATGTGAGATTTGCAGATGCTTATTATTTGGAAGTACATTTTTGTGCCTTGCATTTAAAAACCTGTTATTTATCTTTCAATCGATATGCAGTACAATTACCACAAAAGGTGGTGTGTTATGAATCAATCTCACCCAGCCTTGTTCTATTACATTATTACATCTTCAGTCACATGCATTGCAATTAGATGCATTATTAACAGCCTGGTTAATTATTTTATATCAGGAATACAGCGATCAGCCGTTGGAAAGAACTGCTATCACATGGTGTGTCTCAATAATTTATTGGGGCGATAAAGCCCAGGTTCCTAGTTCTGCTGAATGTTTTGTACTCCATATCAATGAACTGTGACCCCTGGTGTTCTGGAAGAATTGGTGGAATAACACTTGACATATATTTGCTGTTATTGACTGGGTAGTTCTGTTTATAATTACAGGTGGGACACGACTGTCGGATCGTTTTGTAACCAAAATTGCTTCGGTAAATATCGGCTGTATAAGGAAAGGCCAACTTAATGAAATGCAAACTGTGAAGTCTCGTGTGCTAAGAAAATAAATATGTTGCTGATAGCTAATCTCCTTGTAATTGTAAATCTTATGATGAAGATTTTAATATCCTGCCATGATCCTGTTATGTAAGTCATAGATTTTTATGCATAATTATATGTATTTATTATTATTTATGGTCAAGCTGTAAGGTTTATGGGTTACATTAGATTTCTTTATGCTGTTGAAATAACTCCAACAAATCTTGCTTCAAAACCAAATCAAAACCAAGTCTTATTTTCTGCTCAATTTGAAGTCAAGTCAAGCAATACTTTGCTGTTCCATTCTATTAATGTGCTTATTTTGGTGTCTTAAAAAGACAGTCAAAATACGCAATGTAAAAATGTAAAAATACCACATCAATGCAACAGCACTGAGTTAATTCTCATTGTGAAACGTTGTGGCTTCTGGAATACACACACTTGCAACAAAAAATACACACAATACGGCCGCCTGGGTAGTGTGTATTTTTTTTTTTTTTTGCCATTTTCTCCTATTTTCTCCCCAATTTAGTCGTTATACCAATTCCCTGTGTGTATCACAGTCCTGGTCAATGTGCTATCCTCTGTCGGTCTTGGGAGGGTGTAGACTACCACATGCCTCCTCCGATACATGTGGAGTCACCGGCCGCTTCTTTTCACCTGACAGCGAGGAGTTTCACAGGGAGAGCGTAACGCATGCGGAGGTTCACGCTATCTCCCCCAGATCCCCTCCCTGCTGAACAGGCGCCCCGACCAACCAGTAGGAGTCGTTAATGCAATGGTCAGGATTCATACCCTCACCGGCTTCCCACCCGTGAACACTGCCAGTTGTGTTCGTAGGAACGTCTGACCAAGAGGTACCACTGCAGGGGATTGAACCCGAGTCTCTGCGGTGGTAGGCGAGTGCTTATACCTCTACACTACCCAGACGGCCCTATTGTGTGTATTTTGTGTTGCAAGTGTGTGTGTGCTGCTCCCCCATCACAGATCACCAGTTGTGGGTCACCCCTATGTGATCTGCCACCATAGAGCAGCACTCCTCCCATCACACACACAGGCCTGTGACTGTAGCACACCGTGCCATTGGAGGGCCAGTGCCACCCAGAGGAGGGGTTTATATCTGATAACCAGGTGCCTCTGGGTGCCTGGAGCTTTGCTGGCGGAAACCAGAGTCTCTGGCTGACCTGCACCCACCCTGCCTCGGGAACTATCTCTGAGGAAGTCCTCCCTCATTCTTTCACAACCCCCCCCCCCCCACACTCCCTTACCGGAACAGCCCATCCAGTGGCGTGTGAAATCAGTCCTGTCACCTGCTGTGAGTCTAAAAGTAGAGGTCTTTTTACCACACCCTATGGAACTGACGTAGCTGCCTGGAAACAAAACTAATCTGGGAATCTTTCGACACTATTTGGATGACATTATTCCATTCTCGAAGCCAAGTTTAGTAGTGAGCGCCTGTGCGGTGCTTTTGGGCAGAACTGAGTATTGCCTTTGACTCAGCTGAATGAAAGTTATTGCCCCTCTATCACAGAGATAATCACTGATTGGGTGATGGGAACAGAGTGTAGTAAACAGCTCTCATTCTCTCCACTAATTTTATGCACCTCACCCTTGAACACACACACACACACACACACACACTCACACACATTTGTACGCACGCACATATACTCACACACATGCACACTCACAAAATGTGCTTTTATATGACCAATTCTTAAAATGCCAAATAGCTTTTTTTTTTTTTTTTCCCCCCAAGATTTTGAGCCTGGCAGGAGATTCACATTCAGTAAAACTCAAATCCTGTTTTGTCAACATAAAGCCTACAACGCTGTGGTGATAGTCCTTCACAGACTCGAGCAACGTGTTTAAAATGAGTACTTTTTGCTATATTAGAGGGTTTTTTTCTTTCTCTTCATGGATTATTTGAATCAACAGGCTAGCTGAGTCGATGTTGATTAGCCCTCCCAAACTTTGTACAAAGCACTGGTGTCTCCAGAATATTGAGTTCAATTGAGCGAAACTGCAATCAATTCTGTGTGTGTGTGTGTTTTGTAGTACTTTTAGTCACAAATGTGTCATTTTATTTTCTAAGTACAGCGTGTATATAAAAGTTTAAAAAGATTTTTGATATGCCCCAACTCAGACTCTAATCCTCAAGTAGCCTAAATATCAAAGCAAGTGTCCAGGACCTGTTGGTAAGCTGCATTCATGTTTAACTACAAGACGACGGGCTATTGCATGCCTGTGGGGGGTTGAAAAGAGGGTGAAAGTGAATAATCAGCGTACATCGCAGATAAGATTGTGCGTCCAATCTTTATGGCGGTGGGAGGAGAGGGGTTATGATGAGGTGAGGGGCGGGGCTGAGCTGCGTGCTCACATTGGTCACGCCTGTTGACCCTTTTAAAAGCGGAGGCGAAACCCCCGAGTCGGTGAGCGCCGTAGGTGGAGAGCTGGAGTAGGACTTTAAGTAGGACACTGTGAAGTAAGCACGGCCATGCTGGGTTCTGCTGGGCTGCTTGTGTTGGCTCTGTTCCTGCAGGGTGGCTGTGGAGCTTCATACAGGTGAGTGCTTCCCTGCAGCTACGTCATGAAGAGTTTACCCACAGGGTTCAGACCTTTGGTTTTCCATGCAGAGTGACTAACCGTTATATATTTAACTTATTTTTTATCCTCGTGAAGATATGATCACACATCTAGCACTTTCCAGTGGTTATGGTTGTTTTCTAGTGCTGTGGGTGTACATGTGTGTAACAGTAGGGGGCAGCGGAGTGCCGTAAAGAGACCTTCCACTATACTGCGTTGATGTCGAAAAAAAGAATTGTTGTTGACGTCATTTTCTTTCACTAGACGACTGGTCAGCCCCTTATGGCAAGTTCTTTTTATTTACATTTATTCACATGACCGGAGACGCATTACAGATGTCTATGGTAGTATGTATGAGTCAAAATGCTCATTTCAGATATCTCAGATTAAATTTTGTGTCGCAAGACTGAAGTTACTGTTCGACATTAAGTTTTAAAGATATCTACAATTCAGTTTTGACCATCCAAAACGTGAATTCCAGACATCTCAAATTAAATTATGACTAATCGTAACTCAAATTTTAACATTTTAAAAGGTATTTTGATGAGGTATTCGTATCTTGAATTATCGTTCTTACTAGTCCTTTTATAATAACAGGTATCTTGAATTATAATTCCGACTGGTCGCATTGTATGACTAGTCAAAGAAATTCAAAGAACGAGATGTGGTATGTCGTCACACAGACATAGCTATTCCACAAATAAAGTAAACATTTTAGGTTTATCCAATGATAGCAGAACTATGGCAGTCGAAACTCAATCGAAATAAAATTAATCAAAGAAATCTGTGGTATGGGTGAAATAAAATGCATGGAATTATTTCCATTCAGAAAGCGCAATCGAAACTCAGAGTACTGAGGACGATTATCCCAAAATAGACCTAAATGGTTGCGAATAAAGTTGGGGCGGACCACTCTTATGATGGCTCACATTTGCCACCTGGTGGTGGTTGCGAGAACAAGTAGATGAGGGAAAAAAGTCAATTTGCCTCTGGCGGGAAGTTCTCTCGGTGCTGCAGGGCAAAATGAAACGACAAACCGCTGTATCTGTGGGTTTGCAGTTATAATCCTACGATAGCTGTGTGTGTGTGTGTTACAGTTAGGTCATACAATAGCACTGTGGGTGTGTGGTCAATTACAGATGCACTGTAGTGCTGTGTGTGTTGCTGCTATTTTCTCATAGTAGTCTATGTGTGTGCGTGCGCATGCTGGTGTGTAGTGCTTACTGTTGAATGTGTATAGCTGATGCTTAATTAACCTTTGCTACTCTGTACTGGTGTTTGTAGAGCTGTGGAGAATGGCCAGCAGGTCCTGCAGCTGGACAAGTACAACTACACCACGTACCACCCTATGGATGAGGTGAGAGAGACCGTCCCCCTGCTCTCACGCGCAGTAAGAGCCGAGAGAGACCGTCCCCCTGCTCTCACGCCCAGTAAGAGCCGAGAGAGACCGTCCCCCTGCTCTCACGCCCGGTAAGAGCCGAGAGAGACCGTCCCCTGCTCTCACGCCCAGTAAGAGCCGAGAGAGACCGTCCCCCTGCTCTCAGCCCCAGTAAGAGCCGAGAGAGACCGCCCCCCTGCTCTCACGCCCGTAAGAGCCGAGAGAGACCGTCCCCCTGCTCTCACGCCCGGTAAGAGCCGAGAGAGACCGTCCCCTGCTCTCAGCCCAGTAAGAGCTGAGAGAGACCGTCCCCCTGCTCTCAGCCCCAGTAAGAGCCGAGAGAGACCGTCCCCCTGCTCTCACGCCCAGTAAGAGCCGAGAGAGACCGTCCCCCTGCTCTCACGCCCGGTAAGAGCCGAGAGAGACCGTCCCCCTGCTCTCACGCCCGGTAAGAGCCGAGAGAGACCGTCCCCCTGCTCTCAGCCCCAGTAAGAGCTGAGAGAGACCGTCCCCCTGCTCTCAGCCCCAGTAAGAGCTGAGAGAGACCGTCCCCCTGCTCTCAGCCCCAGTAAGAGCCGAGAGAGACCGTCCCCCTGCTCTCACGCCCAGTAAGAGCCGAGAGAGACCGTCCCCTGCTCTCACGCCCAGTAAGAGCCGAGAGAGACCGTCCCCCTGCTCTCACGCCCAGTAAGAGCCGAGAGAGACCGTCCCCCTGCTCTCACGCCCAGTAAGAGCCGAGAGAGACCGTCCCCCTGCTCTCACGCCAAGTAAGAGCCGAGAGAGACCCGTCCCCCTGCTCTCACGCCCAGTAAGAGCCGAGAGAGACCGTCCCCCTGCTCTCACGCCCGGTAAGAGCCGAGAGAGACCGTCCCCCTGCTCTCAGCCCCAGTAAGAGCCGAGAGAGACCGTCCCCCTGCTCTCAGCCCCAGTAAGAGCCGAGAGAGACCGTCCCCCTGCTCTCACGCCCAGTAAGAGCCGAGAGAGACCGTCCCCCTGCTCTCACGCCCAGTAAGAGCCGAGAGAGACCGTCCCCCTGCTCTCACGCCCAGTAAGAGCCGAGAGAGACCGTCCCCCTGCTCTCACGCCCAGTAAGAGCTGAGAGACCGTCCCACTGCTCTCGCGCCCAGTAAGAGCTGAGAGAGACCGTCCCCCTGCTCTCACGCCCGGTAAGAGCTGAGAGAGACCGTCCCCCTGCTCTCACGCCCAGTAAGAGCCGAGAGAGACCGCCCCCCTGCTCTCACGCCCAGTAAGAGCCGAGAGAGACCGTCCCCCTGCTCTCACGCCCAGTAAGAGCCGAGAGAGACCGTCCCCCTGCTCTCACGCCCAGTAAGAGCTGAGAGAGACCGTCCCCCTGCTCTCACGGCCATAAGAGCTGAGAGAGACCGTCCCCCTGCTCTCACGCCCAGTCAGAGCTGAGAGAGACCGTCCCCCTGCTCTCACGCCCAGTAAGAGCCGAGAGAGACCGTCCCCCTGCTCTCACGCCCAGTAAGAGCTGAGAGAGACCGCCCCCCTGCTCTCACGCCCGGTAAGAGCCGAGAGAGACCGTCCCCTGCTCTCACGCCCGGTAAGAGCCGAGAGAGACCGTCCCCCTGCTCTCACGCCCAGTAAGAGCCGAGAGAGACCGCCCCCCTGCTCTCACACCCAGTAAGAGCTGAGAGAGACCGTCCCCCTGCTCTCACGCCCAGTAAGAGCTGTGAGAGACCGTCCCCCTGCTCTCACGCCCAGTAAGAGCTGAGAGAGACTGTCCCCCTGCTCTCACGCCCAGTAAGAGCTGAGAGAGACTGTCCCCCTGCTCTCACGCCCAGTAAGAGCTGAGAGAGACCGCGCCCCTGCTCTCACACCCAGTAAGAGCTGAGAGAGACCGTCCCCCTGCTCTCACGCCCAGTAAGAGCTGAGAGAGACCGCCCCCCTGCTCTCACGCCCAGTAAGAGCTGAGAGAGACCGTCCCCCTGCTCTCACGCCCAGTAAGAGCTGAGAGAGACCGTCCCCCTGCTCTCACGCCCAGTAAGAGCTGAGAGAGACCGTCCCCCTGCTCTCACGCCCGGTAAGAGCTGAGAGAGACCGTCCACCTGCTCTCACGCCCGGTAAGAGCTGAGAAAGACCGTCCCCCTGCTCTCACGCCCAGTAAGAGCTGAGAGACCGTCCCACTGCTCTCGCGCCCAGTAAGAGCTGAGAGAGACCGCGCCCTCTCCGATGAGTGGGCTGTCGCTGCCGGTCTCACTGTGCAGCTGCTTGTGTCTTGCAGATATTCACGTGGATGGAGCAGGTGGTGAAGGCGAATCCAGGGCTGGTGTCCTCTCAGGTGTACGGCCAGACGTACGAGGGCAATAATATCACCCTTTTGAAGGTAAGTTCAGCCCCCGGGGGGGAGGGGGAAGGGGGAAGGGGGCTCTGTATCCCTGCATTCGACACATGGGTGGGGGACATACAGGCATGATGGGATTTAAACCCGTCAGCCAATAAGAGGCTCCCTTTTTGCTGGAAGCACGAATCTTTCAGCACACACAACAGTGCGCACGGTTTAGACCCTGCTGTGGCGGCGTCTGGCCTTCACGCGGCTGCACAGCGCCAGGTTTCCCCTGGGGACACGTTTACCTGTGACGCGCAGCTGTGCAAGCTGGGCGACGGAGTCAAAACGAGTGTTTGGCATGGCAGCTGTGTTCCTGTTGCCTCCCAGATCGGCCTGGAGTCCAGCAGTCGGAAGAAGGCGATCTGGATGGACTGCGGGATCCACGCCAGGGAGTGGATCGCTCCGGCTTTCTGCCAGTGGTTTGTCAAAGAGGTGAGGGGCGTGGCCAGTGAGGGGCGGGCGGTTTTGCTTGGCGCCGTGCCGGGCAGGGCTAATAGGGAGGGCTGTGTATTGGTTGATGCATTTAGGCTATCGGGTGTGGGGATTGGTTGGCGCAGTGGGAGGTGGGGCTATTGGAGTGCGGCAGGGTTGCGGGGAGGGGCGGGGTCTTCGCGTCTCCCCGTGTCCCTGTCGCCACCTCACACTCTTTCACGCTCTTTCAAAAACAGATTTTACGGACGTACAAAACGGACGAGCGCCTGAACCTGGTGCTCAGGAACGTGGACATCTACGTCACTCCGGTGCTGAACGTCGACGGCTACCGGTACTCCTGGGTGAACGAGAGCGTGAGTCCCTTTCTCCTCTGGGCTTTCGAGTCCCATTTTCTCCGTCCGAAGATTTTGGCGGGAAAAGCTGGGCCGTGCGACGGTTACCGACTTCTCGGCTCTCACCGTTTCAGACCCGCCTCTGGAGGAAGACCCGGTCGGCGTCCCGGGAAGCCGGCTGCACCTGCTACGGCACGGACCTCAACCGCAACTTCTACGCCAACTGGGGCAGTGAGTTCCCTCTGCGTTCCCCCGACCGTGCGATGAACCGTCCTCCCAAATGCCGCTAAACATACGTGAAAATGTGCTATTCGGAAATGCGCTCGTTGAAACGATAACGTGCTCACTATTTTTCGCTTATTCTATTCGCTTTAATTCAGTGGTGCAGTTAATAATTACATTACATTACAGGCGTTTAGCAGACGCTCTTATCCAGAGCGACTTACACAACTTTTACACAGCATTTTTACATTGTATCCATTTATACAGCTGGATATATACTGAAGCAATTACGGTTAAGTACCTTGCTCAAGGGTGCAACGGCAGTGTCCTTACCCGGGAATCGAACCAGCGACCTTTCGGTTACAAGCCCAGTTCCTTACCCACTGTGCTACACACCGTCCTAATAATAGTAATAGAGTTTAAAATGTACAGCTGCAGTACATCAAACTAGGTGAGCATTAGGGGCCATTGAGCTGTTACCCTGCATTGCACAGCCACATACTGTACGTCATTACTGTGTTCTCCGTATCCATAACTATATGCCATAAAGAATAGTATTTTTTTAACCTTCATGCTACACAGGTTTTATCTGTGGGCAGCATTTCTTAATAGGTACCTGTAAAAGTGTGATCTGTTTTTTCCCTGTTATTTGATTAGGGAAAGAGAATAAAAAAATTGCCACATTGAATCAATAGCAGTCAGATGGATTGCACCATCCCATTTTTGCTTGTACTAATTTTCAGTTTTCATTGGATTAAAGATGTGCAGTATGTGATGCTTTGAAGTTATGTGTTATTGCAGGAACTCGGTCATCCACTATCAAACAAAAATGTTTTTCTTAATAAAGACGGACGTGAAACTCTCTCTCTCTCTCTGTCCCCCTCCCTTTCCCTCCCTCTCCCTCTCTCTCTCCCCCTCCCCTCCCTCCTCTCTCCCCCCCCTCCCTCTCCCTCCCTCTCTCTCTCCCCCCTCCCTCTCTCCCCCCTCCCTATCTCTCTCCCTCTCTCTCCCTCCCTCTCCCCCTCTCTCTCTCTCTCCCCTCCCCCCTCTCTCTCTCTCCCCCCTCCCTCTCCTCTCTCTCTCCCCCTCCCTCCTCTCTCTCCCCCCCTCTCCCTCTCTCTCCTCCCCCCTCCCCTCTCTCTCCCTCCCCTCCCTCTCTCTCCCCCCTCTCCCTCCCTCTCTCCCCCCCTCTCTCCCTCTCCCTCTCCTCAGTGGTGGGAATCTCCAGGAACTGTTGTTCTGAGATCTACTGCGGGCCCGCGCCGCTGTCGGAGAGGGAAGCTGTTGCAGTGACCGAGTTCGTGCAGCAGAGGGCCGAGGACATCCTCTGCTTCCTCACCATACACTCCTACGGGCAGCTGATCCTCGTACCCTACGGGCACCCGCAGATCTCGGCCCCCAACTACGACGAGCTGGTGAGCCTGGGGTTGAGAGTCTGAGGCGTGCGTGCGTGTGTGTGTGTGTGTGTGTGTGCGTGTGTGTGTATTTACCTTCTCGCGGTGCGCATCTCCCTGTTTCCTGCAGATGCGGGTTGGTCTGGCGGCTGCTGAGGCGATGAAGGGCGTGCATGGGATGGTCTACACCGTGGGCACCTCCCCCGACGTCCTGTGTAAGAACACTCTATCATAGGGCTTACGGTGGGCAGTTCAGACCGGGTAGACAAGGGCTTTGTGACATCACTCTGTGCACAATGCTCTGCATTACTGTGCTCCTCAGTGGGCTGTGCTCTGAGCATTACTGTGCTCCTCAGTGGGCTGTTCTCTGTGCATTACTGTGCTCCTCACTGGGCTGTTCTCTGTGCATTACTGTGCTCCTCAGTGGGCTGTTCTCTGTGCATTACTGTGCTTCTCAGTGGGCTGTTCTCTGTGCATTACTGTGCTCCTCAGTGGGCTGTTCTCTGTGCATTACTGTGCTCCTCAGTGGGCTGTTCTCTGTGCATTACTGTGCTCCTCAGTGGGCTGTTCTCTGTGCATTACTGTGCTCCTCAGTGGGCTGTTCTCTGTGCATTACTGTGCTCCTCAGTGGGCTGTTCTCTGTGCTTCTCAGTGGGCTGTTCTCTGTGCATTACTCTGCTCCTCAGTGGGCTGTTCTCTGTGCATTACTGTGCTCCTCAGTGGGCTGTGCTCTGTGCTCCTCAGTGGGCTGTTCTCTGTGCATTACTCTGCTCCTCAGTGGGCTGTTCTCTGTGCATTACTGTGCTCCTCAGTGGGCTGTTCTCTGTGCTCCTCAGTGGGCTGTTCTCTGTGCATTACTCTGCTCCTCAGTGGGCTGTTCTCTGTGCATACCTGTGCTTCTCAGTGGGCTGTTCTCTCTGCATTACTGTGCTCTTCAGTGGGCTGTTCTCTGTGCTCCTCAGTGGGCTGTTCTCTGTGCATTACTGTGCTCCTCAGTGGGCTGTTCTCTGTGCATTACTGTGCTTCTCAGTGGGCTGATCTATGTGCATTACTGTGCTCCTCAGTGTTTCTCTCTGGTTTCAGACCCGAATTCGGGTTCTTCGCGTGACTGGGCGCGGCTGACGGGGATCCCGTTCTCCTTCACCTTCGAGCTGCGGGACAAGGGCCAGCACGGGTTCCGTCTGCCGGAGGAGCAGATCGGGCCGACGTGCGAGGAGGCGTACGTCGGAGCGCGCTCCATCATCGGCTATGTCCACGACAAGGCCTTCAACCTCACCACCACCACGGCGACCGTGCCCGTCACCACGCCCAGCGCCGCCGCCGCGGCGACCGGGGCCCTGTGGTCCGCGCTGCTGGCCTGCTCTCTCGCCACCGCCGCCCTGCTGTAAACTAGCAGCATTACGCGCGATGGCGGCCGTGCTGTGAATCGCAGGAAATCGCTCTTATTGCCTATAACTATATTATCGCTACGTAATCGAAGGATTACAGTGTGTATATTTTTTACATGATTATTTATCTTTCATGGCCTTTTGGGGGGAAACTGCCCACATTGGGCACAAGTTTAAGATAAGTTTTGATATTTAAAGATCTGATGAAATGGTTTTTTTTTTAATTTAAAAGTTATGCAGTTGTGGACTGTGTGCGTGCGGGTGTGTGCACGCACGCGCATGTGATGTGTGTGTGCGCGTGTGATGTTTGCATTTGTATACATGTGCACAATCAACCACCATGAACAGTTCACTGCAAGTGGCACACAATCTAGAATAGAGGTTCTCAAACTTGGTCCTGGGGCCCATTGTGTGTGTTGAGTTTTTTTTGTTGCCAATGTCTTGGTCAGTTAGTTAATCTATTTTTCAGTATTTTTTTCTTGAAACTTCAATGGAAGCCATGCCGACTCGGTTATTGTTTTTCTTTGAACTCTTCCTTCTCTGCCAGTGGTTTGGTTTCAGTGACCAGGAGGCCACAGCAATTAGGTCTCCACTGATTTGACTTCTATAGGCTATAATTTTAATCAATTAAAACACGCTGCCTCTTTCTAATTGTGTGTCATATATCACCTTAGAGAGAATGAGTTGATCTGACTGATCTGAACTTGAAGCCTTTGGTAGTAAGTATACGTACACAGGACAGAGTCTGAGAACCCCTTCTCTGGAAATGAAGATGTCCTGCATTTCCTCTGTTTTACTGCAGGGTGCAGTGTTGCTCTTAGAAGGCTTTATTTTGGCACATGATCTCTGCGAAGAGCTGGTTGTTTACTGATTTCTTTGTTGGAAAAGCAGACTGGTTCATTAATGCTCGTTTGTTTTCTTTTATTTTGCTTATTCTGGAGTTTAACAGTCTCTAATTACATTGTTCATCAACACAATCCACAAAATGGCCCTTTCTCCCTTATGCAATTTCTCCAAGCTTATCTCCAATAATGTGCAGATATTTAGCTTATGGAGAAAAGGTCTGGTTCTGCTTGGGTTGTGTCAGTTCTGTTCTGGTTCTGATGGGGGTCAGGGGAGTTTACACTCTCAGATGTAAAGGTGCAGTGGAGGTACATTTTTTTTGTGCAACAATTCTTTTGTTCTTTGGGAACAAATTTCCCAAATGTACCCAGAAAGCACAATCATGCTCTGTTTGGGTGCTAATAAATACCATTTCTCAAGCGAAAAATGTGAAGGATACGACTTTATGTACCTATAGGGTAGCACTGCAGTAGCGAGAATTTGTACCATTTTGAGCACTTTTTCTTACCTCGTTTTATGAGAGTGTAGGTTCTTCTCTGGACCTGGGAATGCTGTTGTGGTTCTGTCAGATTCTAAGTGCCAGGAGCCGGCTTGGCTTCAGCCCAGTACCGATTCTCCCCACATTAAACAGCACTGCATCTACTCGAGCCGCATCTGCACCCCTTTAAATTGAATGCTTCATTTAATTATCCATGGCTGATACAGGATTGATGATTGCTGATGGTGGAACATGCCCTTATTGACTGTGGCCACTCAGAGCCTTTTGCTTTACTTCCGTGGCTCTACGATGCCAGTGATCCATGTTCTACAAACAGCATGTTTCTTTTGTGCAGTCCATGTGACACCAGCTGTGACATCATTTCCTGAACATGTGACTGGGGAAAAATAAGGGTGTAAAAGATGATATGTTTTATCTGTGAGATAAATCCTGTGATTTATGTAGATTGCATGGTGTTGCGTTATCTCTCACGGTTCAGCTCGTTATCTCTGTGTGCAGTTGATTGCTGAAATGAGTCTCTGCCACGTAGCTGATTGAATCTTTTCCACATCGGTGGAGCATTTTGAGTTTTGAAGTAGGAAAAATAGCACCGTGCGATCTCATCACCCTGCCGTTTGGATCAGATGATCTTTGTTGTAGACTGACGGCAGAGAAGCTTACACAACGAGGCCATTACTGGACACCAGTACAAAGTACTGGGCGTGAGATGTCAGGAAGGTACTGGCTGTACCAGTTTCACCATTAGGAAGGATTTGTGATTTGACAGTTAAAAGAAGCGAGGCGAAAGGAAAGCCTCTTCAGCAAATGCTCTCATGTTGTAATGTTCTGCATGAATAATAATAGCAGTAGCAGTATGGTGGGGTTGAATAAAATAGTTCCCAGAGTGGCTTCTAGGAAATACAGTGGATGAGATTCTAATCTTCATGGTTTCATAATCCATAGTTACTGCAGTAATCCTCAGCATTTCCAGACCAAAGTGATAAATGAATCCCTCTGCTACCGGTAACATGATTTCGGCATAGTGCAACTATACTGTAGCGATAATTGTATACACTAATCCACTATGAACACTGCTATCTCCACAGAATCTGCGTGGATTTGGGTAGGCTACATAAATTAAGTATTACCATTCCAACATCCCAGATATTTTTGTTGGCACGCCATGAAAGGTTGTCTTTTCTGAGGAAAAACAGGCTTGGACCATTTCATAGTTGAAGCCATTGCTGATTCTGCACCTCCCTTGGATGATCTGGATTTCATAGTAATCTCTGGCATGAAATTAAATAGTTACTAATAAAAACCTTAGCAAAGATGAGTCTCACCTCTTTGCCAATGTCAATATGAAAACTCCTTAAATCCTCTCCATGGAAGAAGTCAAGTGTGATGTGGATAAGAAGAAGTTGGCAAAGCACACACACACACACAGAACTGCATAAAGAAGGCATTTAACAAATATATGCCCAATATAAAGAATGCATAACATCCCACACATGACAATCGCTTCCATTATTACACTGGCATATGTTTAACAGGATGATAATTAGGTGGGGAAAGATATAATTTCTGTCAGGACTGGGCTCCCAAGTGTATTGTTTTTACTCTGTCTGCACGCCTGTCCTTCCATCACCATGGAAACCACAGTGCGCGCAGATTAAAGTACAGAAGAGCACAGTCACATGCTACAGGTGGAAGGTGTGCTTTCTCACTACTGCTAACAGCATGAACTCTGAAGCGCACACGACAGCATAGGAGCCAAGGATAACGTCAACAGACTAGCCGCAGGAAACAAGCCTGTCCCTATGTTACATTAGGGAACTACGAACTGCTACCTCAATACTAATGCCATTACTGCTACCACAACGTGAACGATTTTACTTGTAATATTAGCCTGCTACCACTACTCCTAATGCTACTGCTACTGCTAATGCTACCACTAGCCTAATTTTATTACTACCATAACTGAAACTATTAATACAATTAGCCTACTACTACCACTAACAAGACTGCTACCCTTTCAAAAAAAAAATTGCTACAGCTACTGCAAAGTTGTACTGTAGTTGAACTGATGAACTTGTCATTTGCCATCGTAACTTGTCATAGAACGTCAGAATAACGATTCTTAATTCTGGACGATTTGGCAAGAGGAAACTTTGTAAATAAGTCTGTAGAAAATGCAAAATAGAAATAACCTGCAATTCGTTTAAAAATAACCAATTTTCGTGTCAAATGATAAAGTAATATTTTACGCTTTAATCACGTGAACCAAATGTTCCTTACAAAAGAAATTAGGAAACACCTGTGCTTCATATTACGCCCCGAGGTGCTTTCGCTGTAAAATCCCAGTAGTTACATACAGGCTCGTGATTGCTGTCTGCAGTTGGGGCGTCAGCGAAGCGTGAGACGATGGCGAGTCCTGCTGTGTAATACTGGGGGTAAGTACCAGTTTTCTTTTGGTTTGCATTGTCTCCCACAGGCACATACGCAACAGGGTTTACAGCTCGTTAGGTGTAGGTAATAATGAACCCCACACAGAAGAGAGTGCGGTTGGGTGTACGCCGTAAGACAATGAATCAGTATAATTAATTGGCTTCTTTTTTCTTCTTTTGCAATTAATTTATTTTTCTTTTTTTCCCAGTCGAAATGTCCATACGAAGACCCATTCCGCTAGTACCGCGCACCAAAATAACGACATAATCATACACAAGCATCTGATGAAAGTATCGCGTTTAAAATGTTATGATCTGTAGAAAAATTCTATCGATTTTAAATTTATCTTTACGTGGAGGAACACTACAACGCTTTCCAATTGCGTCAATATCAATTTAGGTGAGCAATACTGTGAGTGAGTTGGAACCGCTAGAGGGCACTGTGTTCCTGCTTACCTAAAGCTGGTGAAACTTAACGTTCTGAATATTAACACTCATATCCTGTTAGCAGTGGACTATAAACTAAGCGC